>NW_027100729.1:1837143-2025437 GCF_040412425.1 Macrobrachium rosenbergii
GTCATTCAGAGTTTTCCTGGTCATTGCTGGGTTGGTCAGCTAGTATTATATATATATATATATATATATATATATATATATATATATATATATATATATATATATATATATATATATATATATATATATATACACACACACACGTACAGCCCCTGATTATGGTGGTCTGACTTACAGTGCTTTTTCATATACATTCATCAGAAAATCAGTTCCGGGGCACGGCTGATGTTCTGAAGTTACAGTGCCATAACCCTATAGTTACGACACCGTAACTCTGATTATGGCACCCAAAGTGCCATATCTAGGATTCTGAGCAGCGTAGCTGCAGGAGCTATAATGAGGTGAGAAAACCGGTTTAGGGTTCACTATAAGGAGACCCCTCTTATAAGGGGGGGGGGAGAAACCCAGTTTAGGGTTCACTATAAGGGGGGGAGAAAACCAGTTTATTACCAAGACAAAGCTTAAAAACCTGTTCCTTTCCCCAGGCTTACATAAGTGTCTCTCTCTCTCATTTTTATAAATTTTTATCTTGATGTTCTGAGTTACAGCATTTTCCGACTGGAACGGAACCCTACCCCCACAGCAACCCAGGGACTGCCTGTATATATACATATATATACTGTATATATACAAACATATCCAGACACTCCTCTACTTATTATTATTATTATTCAGAAGATGAAACCTATTCGCATGGAACATGCCCACAGGGCCATTGACTTGAAATTCAAGCTTTCAAAGGATATGGTGTTCATTAGGAAGAAGTAAGAGGAGTTAAAGGGAAATACAAAAAGAAGAGATCGTACTTATTGAAAAAGAAAAAATAAATTAATAAATAGATAAAAATGTATTAAAATGTAAGGTAGTAATGCATGAATCTTCGCTTGAACTTCTGAAGTTCCAGTTGTATGATGTCCTCAGGAAGACCGTTCCACAGTCCAACAGTGTGAAGAATAAAGGACCTCTGGAACTGAGAAGTTGTACAGCGAGGCACATTTACTGCATATTGGCGTGCTGTTCAGCGAATCTGGTTGCTCTCGGCGGGTAAAAGAGATCAGGAATCAGTTGAGAATGTGAAAGATCTGTTAAAATACAACTGTAGCAACCTGTTATCAATCTGTTGAATGAAAGTTCCATCTCTCACTTTAGGATCATTTTGAAATACATGAAAAACAAACATCACTCAACAGGGCTTGGATGAGAAAGGAACACAGTGAATCTCAAGAAGAAAGAAGCATAAAGGGAAAGAACCCCAGAAGCATAGTTACCTGTCATTTTAATGGAAAGGGAATCCTCTTCCAACAATGGCATTTCTCATTTGTTCCTATACGCCATCTTTTCACATACATCTTTAACTCAATACATACATTCAGTGAGAAAGAAATCATTATTTTTTCATTTTGTTACTATGTTTTGGATTTGTGTATATGTATATATATATATATATATATATATATATATATATATATATATATATATATATATATATATATATATACATTATATATATATATATATATATATATATATATATATATATATATATATATATATATATATATATACTCTATATCTTTAATAATGTCTTATTATACAAGTGTGACAATAAAGAAATGAGACTGTAGAAAGCCACACTTGTGCCTCAATGCCCAAGTAGCTAACCACTTATATAGCTGTTGCGCAGCATCTCACCGCTATTTTGCCATAATATTGTTCACCTTGCTTACTCTGTGCTTGTGCTGCAGGCTATTGTGCATCACACTGCTGTTACGCCTTGTCACGCATCTGGAGGTGGCGCAAACATGGCACAGAGAATCAATTTGAAATTCCTAGTTAAACTGGGGAAGGGCCCAACTGAGTGTCTCAAACTTCTCCAAGAGGCTTATGGAGAAGATGCAATGTCCTCAATCGCCTCCATGACCGGGTGCAGCGCAGCAGGTGGGCTCTGTCCCTGACATAAAAGAATCTCAAATTCATCAAAATCACAGAAAACACAAAATTGCATTAGACATTTGACCCTAAGAGTGGCCACCCCCAAAACATTCCCGTTCAACCCGATGTTGGCCCGTTATACCCAAACCTTCAATTTAATGAGACGAAATATTCAAGACTTCGGTCTTTGAGATAAGAGACAGGCTCCCTAACCCTCCCTTCCAGTCAAACAAGACAAAATAAGCAGAGTTCCGGCCACTTCCTACAAACAAAGGCCACAAAATGAGACGAAATCAGAAGAAAGAACCGAAATGAGGCTAAAGCAAACGACCCAGGGAGGAAGGAGCCTCCTAAGGGAGGCTACAGCCTTGTATGACCCCTACAGAGGACACAAGCCTATGTCCACCGAAAGGAGGCCTCTGAGTGTATCACATATTCAAAATCCCAACATTTCGACGGTATTTCAACCCATTTAGTACTTTATCATTACTATATTTTACTGAAATAATTATGTCGTGACACCTACCGCCCTACAGAGCCTGAGCAGCCCCTGTGGTCGGCCCTTCCTATTTCGTCCTCTCCTTCTCTTATTAGACGTCTGTTTCCCTATATGCCTCTTTATACACTTCAATAATAACGTTACTTACTATTCATTACAGATCTGTTACGGTTTCCCTTCGTCAATGAGGACAAATGAATGAAAATCACTAACTCCGTCAAGTACAGTAAACGATCATGGTGGCTGAGTGAGAGATTCCAATAATAGAAACAACGAAGAAGAAGAAGAAGAAGAAGAAGAAGAAGAAGAAGAAGAAGAAGAAGAAGAAGAAAGAAGAAGAAGATTCCATTTCCCAGATTCTTTCGCCAAAGTCTCAGTAGAATTTCATATTTGAAAAATAAAATTCTCTATTTTTAAATTATTCTAATATATTTAAGGTTTCAAAGAACAAGTGTCGGGAGGAAGGAAGGCAGAAGTTAAGTGTCTGGATAATTCTCTCTCTCTCTCTCTCTCTCTCTCTCTCTCTCTCTCTCTCTCTCTCTCTCTCTCTCTCTCTCTCTCTCTCTCTCTCTCTCTATTGTCACACATTTTATCCATGGCAAGTCATACGTTGGATGAAGCTTCTCATGAAGCCATTTGCCCTCTCGCTGGACGGCTTCAGCAGAAACCAAACCAACACAGCCATTGCCCCGTGCAAGACTTAAACAGCCGGGTGAAACTCGGTGCAGAAAACTTCCATAGCAACACATTTGTGTGCTTACGATCTAACTAGTGGTTAGGACGCTCGCTCTTCCTCTAGTAGTTCTCCTTCTCCTCCGAAGAGGTCGTGACATCACTTCAGAAAGTGTAGGATGGTTGATTGTGTGTGATGTATGTTGTCAGGAGGAGAGCGAATTGGCATAATGTTTCCCCGCGTCTGCAACTTACTTGCAGTCACGCCTCTGTACTGATTGGACGTGTAATAAAGCACTGGAGTGTCCGACTGGTTTCCTTCTGCCTCTAACATGGCGCAGTGGTAGGATGTTGTAAAGGATAAGGATGTCTACACCAGGAGACCGTCTTTCACGACAAGGAGGGCACGACGATCCTCAGGGGTGCCCACAGTACTCCCCGTTGGGTAGCGCCAAGATCACCAGCTCTTCAGCATGTGGTTGCCGAAGGGCGAGATGCGTTACCAAGCCCTTAATGACCGCTTGGCTACAATGGCGAGTGGCTTGTGTCTACAGAGCAGTCCCAGGGCCCCAGCCCCACCACTACCAGAAAGTGTGCTTTGGAAATGTCGTCGGCCTCCTTCAGGACTTGAAACAGTCCATGACACAGTGGCTTAGGCTATATAAGCTTCAACCAACGGATGCAGTTCAACATATTAGGCTTCACTGCACCCCAGAGTTGCAACGTACACTGGATGCCAGGTATAGTGATGCACAGTGGGCTAATTTTGTCTCAGAAGGGGCTTTGGATGCTATAGGGGCCATGGTTCTCGTGCTTGAACCAGGCCGTGCATTGGGCTGAGTTTTTTTGTGTATATGCAGGGCGTGAGAGTCAATTAGTGAATATTTTGCAAAGTGCTCTCAAAAGCCATGGATTGTGGCTTCCAGTGTCCTAGCTGTCATAGCGATTTGTCCGAATATATGCTTATTAGGAAGCTTATGGTGTAGGTCTAAGGGATGAGATATTGAAAGAGACCTCTATAGGTCGTGTGATTCCATTTGTAGTGTAGATGCCTTAAGGGCAGTGTGTGCGACATATGAGGCAGCCATAAGATGCTTCCATGCCCCAGCATGACACATGGCATCAAGAGCCACGTGCGGCCGATGTGGAGACAGACCCCAGCCCCCTGAGTGCAGCGGTGAAGAGTGGTGAGAGGTCCTCAGGTTTCCATCAATGCTCGTATGTGGGAACTGTGAGTGCAGCATGAGCCAAGGAAGGTCTTGTGCCAGCGAGAATAGTGTTTGTCATGGCTGTCAAAATTGGCCACTTGAAACGGTTCTGTAGGAGCAAGAAGAAGATGGTGAGTGATGCCCTGCTTCGTCAGTAACACTGGGAGCGGTCACCGCTGGGGTACAACCCAGTGTGCAGCCTACTATACAAGTGATAGTGTCCTCATCAGTGCATGGGCCTAGGCCTGGGGTCACAAGCCTGTACAGGCTGTAGTGACACGGGGGCCCAAGTGTGTGTTGCAGGCCCCACTTTGCTGTCGACCCTCATTGAAAAAGACCTGCCCCTTTCACAAAACCGCAGGGGCCTACGTGATGTTGCCAATGTTGATTGGAGTGTATGGGGACTGCCCCTCTTGGCATTCAGTCTGGTGCCAGGACAACCGTCCAAGTGTATTTTATCAAGTCTGCAAGGTCTTGCTTCCTTTCATTGGCTGCTTGTAAGGACCTTGGCCCTTACCTGTCCTTTCCCCACCACCTACCAGTGTCAGCGAGCCTCGCACTGGAGCATGAGGTCCCCACACCCATTGGGCCATCCCCTGCCCAAGCCCTCATCCATGCCCTTTCCACCAGTGGAGGAGAACGTCCCAAAGTTGGAGCAGTGGCTCTTGCGCCCATTTTCATCATCAACTTTCAATACAGAGAGGAGCCCCTCCCAGTCATGGAGGGCAAGCCGCACCATATTCACCTACTGCGGGGCAACCCCTATCATGCCACACCCCAGCATCAGTTTTAAAGCATTGGGAGTCAAGTGAAGAAACAGTTGGACCAGGACATCAGAAGGGCATCATTGAGGAGGTACCCACTGGTGAAGCAGCAGAATGGTGTGCGAGGATGGTCATTGTTGCCAAAGTCAGGTCAGCCCCGCCCCGCACTGTGGACTTTCAACGCCCTTAATGCCTCCTGCAGGAGAGAGACGCATCACACCCCTGCTCCTTTCGACATGATCTCTGGGGTGCCTTTACATTCCTTCAAGACAGTGGCAGATGCGCATTGGGGCTTCCACCAGGTGGAGTTAGATGAAGAGGCCGCAGACTCACAACCTTTATCACACCCTGGGGGCGTTACCGGTACAGAAGAACACCCATGGGACACTGTTCAGCTTCAGATGCCTACACCAAGAGGTTTGATGGCGCCATCAGGACATCCCCAAAAACACAAATGTGTGGACGATACTCTTCTGTATGACAACAGCGAGGAGGGCCTTCTGGCACACCTATAATTTCTTGGACACGTGTGCTAAAAGGGCATAACCCTCAAGCCAGAGAAATTCAGTTTCTGCCGAAGAGAAGTGAACTTAGCCGGATTCCAGCTGGGATGGGATTCCTACAGGCCCACAGAGGAGAGTCTAGCTGCCATACGGAGATTCCCTGCCAGACAACCCCTCTGTCACTGACATCAGGTCATGGTATGGCTTTGTCAACCAGTTGGCACCCTTCCTCGCCACTGCCCCTTGATGGAACCCTTTAGAGACCTCCTGAAGAAGTCTACAAGCAAGAATGTGTACTGGGATAGCAACCTACAAAGAGAGATTCCGCCAAGCACAGAGGCCATATGCAAGCTGGCCAAGGATGGGCTGGTATACTATGACAAATCCCGACCTACAGCGGCCCTAACAGATTGGAGCAGGGATGGGATTGGGTTTGTCATCCTGCAGCAGTACTGTGCTTGTGCCTCGGCTGATGCCCCATTTGCTGCAAGGGTGGGTGGCGTATTGCCTTATGTGGGAGCCGCCATTTGTCGCAGGCTGAAGCTGGGTATGCTGCTGTTGAGGAGAAGCCTTAGCTGTCACATGGTGTCTCAAAGAAGGCCAGGCTACTCCTGTTGGGCTGCCCCAACTTACTGATCGTGACTGATCACCGCCCGTTGGTCAAGCTCCTGGGTGATAGAGAGCTGAAGGATATACTAAAACCCCAAGACTCTTCCGTCTCAAGAGAAGACCTACAATACAGGTTCCAAGTAAGATACTTGCCAGGAAAGAGGAATTGCGCTGCTGACTTCTTTCACGCTTCCCTGCTCTCCGTTGCGAACCAGATGACAAGGATTCTGAACTTGAAGAGGATATGACTGCTGCCCTTGTCGCTGCTTCGGCCACCGCCCTTGAGCAAGAATGCCTCATACTGGATGAGGAGAGGGTCAAAGAAGCAGCCTCTAAAGACCCTGTGTACCAACTGCTGGCAGCTAAAGTTGCAGTAAATGACTGGTGCCCGCAGAAGGCACAGGAGGTGGCCTGCCTACGTCAGTTTTACTCTGTTAGGGACAGGTTATCTATGGTAGAAGACCTGATAGTCTACACTTACGAACAAGGATGCCCACGTCTGCTCATTCCAGAGGAACTTCGCCGTCAAGTCATTACAGGCCTTCATGCAGGACATCAGGGGGTAGACTCCATGCTCCGCAGGGCTAGACAATCAGTTTACTGGCCAGGGATGGAAGGCGACCTGCAGAGCCACAGGGATGGATGTGCCTCTTGTGATGTACATGCTCCATCACAACCTGCTGAACCATTAGTACTCACACCACCCCAGAATACCCATTCCAGTCGACAGTGGTGGACATGCTACAGTTGGAGGGCCATATGTACATGGCCTATGCAGACAGGCTCACGGGTGGCTGGAAGTGGCACACTTCCCACATGGCACAACGTCATCAAGAATTATATCAGTCTTGAGGACATACTTCACAAGATGGGGAGCACCAGAGCTAATCTCGACAGATGGGGGGCACAAACCTCATTAGTGCAGAGACCACATCATTCTTCAGAAAATGGGGGTTACGGCACGCCTGTCGTCAGCCCATTACCCCGTCTAATGGAAGGGTCGAAGCAGCAGTCAAGACTGCCAAGAGGATCATCAGGTCTAACATAGGCAAAGGAGGCAGCCTCGATTGCAACAAGGCATCCCTGGCAATTCTTCAGTACCTCAATACACCCCTAAGGGGTTTGACAAGTCCCCAGCACAGCTCGCTATCGGCAGGCAGCTCAGAGATGGAGTGCCAACACCCAGACAGCATTACAAGGTGGAGAGACACTGGGATGAGATAATTCAGCGGAGGAGCTACGAATGGCAGAGTCCCAAGAGGAGACCCCACCATATACTGGTACCAGGAGCTTCTACCCCTGGTTGTAGGCTGCAGGGTAAGAGTGCAGGATCCTGTAACCAAAACCTGGGACCGATCTGGGTTGGTAGTGGAGTCTAAGGGCCACCGACAGTATCTCATTAGGTTGGATGGGCGGTCGGGTGTCACTTAGAAACAGGAAGCACCTGAAAGTGTTAAAACGGCAACCCCAACGTCCTCAGCCATTCCCCAAGCCTGGAACCTGCTCCACCTCGTCCAAAAAGGCGCACAGTGCAACCCTCATGGATGGGCGAGTATGTCATGGGTGATATCGAGCGTTAACCCATGCTTGTGCTTGTGTCATCTTGTACAATTACATTTTGTTGTCCCTTATGCTCATTTTATCTTTTGTTTTCAGTAAGCTGAACTGGATAGAAATTCTGTTGTGCAAACATATTTTATGCATGTACTATATATTGTTGCCATGCATGTCCTTGTATGTTGTGACACTCAGTGTTAACCATTGCTTTTGTCCTATGGGATCTTCCTTTTACAGCTTTCTTTGTCTATATATATGCATTTAATACATGTTTACTTATTTTCATTTAATATTTTGCCATTCTGCCATGCCATAATCTTAGGGGGGGATGTAGGATGGTTGATTGTGTGTGATGTATGTTGTCAGGAGGAGAGCGGAATTGGCGCCAATGTTTCCCGCGCGTCTGCAACTTACTTGCAGTCACGCCTCTGTACTGATTGGACGTGTAATAAAGCACTGGAGTGTCCGACTGGTTTCCTTCTGCCTCTAACAGAAAGTAAAAGAAGCTCCTCAAGCCCTCGCCTGAGGCATCTGTTGGCAGTCCCACTATGAGTCTAAACAATTCCCTTTCTTTAAGTCGGAATAAACGGAGTTGAAAGTGCCTATCATTCAGTACGTCTTTGTTTACGACAGTGAAAGCGTAAACCGTTTAATGAATCGGGAAGCATCTGTTGTTGCATACATGAAACGCAACATCTTCACCAAGCCCTCCTGGTGACGTCATACATCCTACCCGATTCAAACAACCCTCTCTCTCTCTCTGGCCAAGTGCCTAAAATGTCCTAAATACTAGTACAGGGAAAGAGATTCCTTTACTTGCTATCAATAGATGCCTCTTTGGTCATGAAAAATATGAATTTCAGGACAAAATGCGAAGAATTATACATCAAATTTCTCGATACAAAGTCCCAATATAATAGGGCGTATCAAAAAACAAAGATGGCGGACACAGAGGATCAAAGTAATCAGTGTCTCACGTTGAATACCAATCTATGAGGAGGCGTCAGATATCAGTGGATTCACCCCCACTGATCTCTCAAACCTTTTGAGTCGGCATTTGATGACGTCATTGCTTTTATCTGTTCCTGACTTTCTGCCATCTTTTTTTACGATGCTCCTCACTAGGACTTTCAAACATCAATTTCATCGTCTTATTCTTCGTATTTTGGTCTGAAATTGTTATGGCGGATAGATAACAACGGCATATACCCATATCACTTAAGAATACCCATGTTTATGCAATATGGACAGATGAGAACCAGTGAGAGGGTAAACTTGAGGTCCAGTTCGTCACTGTTGGAGAATGCGTCCTGCAGTCCACACCAGGCCTCCACTGCCCTTCAATACTTGGTCACACTGGTGGGTTAATGTTTTACTATCAACTAAATTGTTACCCACAAGGGATACTGTAAGCAACACCCAACTAGGGGCATCCAGGAGATCTGCCAAACCTAGACCTATGTGCTTATCACTGTTCAGTGTCCACCCTGAAATCGCTGTTATTATACTTCTATTTGAATGAGTATGTAAAGAGAATAACGAATAATTCATGAATAAATGAATGAATAACCGAAAGGGAAAGAGGTTTATTCAGCCCCTGAAGGTGTCCCCCAAAGGGGGGGCATCGGAAACAGGAGCTACAGACACGATGCACATTTCTCACATCACCACCAGACGAAAACCCCCTTCATTATACAGAACATCAACTGCCGCTTGATTTCCTATGGATTGACGCGATATTTTACTTTCTTTTTGTTGAATATTATAGATAGATAGATAACGTGTATTAGTTATTGTCACGATACCATCGACGTCTGGTGAATAACACAGCAACACTTGTAAGGTGTCAAAGAAACGAGCAGGTAAAAGTTACTGCTACTTTATTACAGATCCATGCAGCTTATATTGCGGCCGACTGACGCCGGGCCGTGAGAGACAATGGAATTGACTGTGACCTGAGGTCGAAACAATAAACAATAATATGCAGTGAACGAGTACAAATTACAATACAAAACATACAGAGCTACAATATGGATACAGTCTTGATGCCTGTGAATGAAGAAACATGTGATACACAATGTGTGACATCTGTATAAATACCATAAAGTAAAAATGATTAAAAATGCGTGACCTGGCACGTTTTAGGCGTGACTAATTGAGCTTGAAGAAAATGGGAAGTCACCAAAAAAACAAGCTCAGCGGAGACTTAATTAATGGCGTCACGAAACACTATCCTGGCGCCGATGTGGTGACTTTACAAATACTCCCCCAAGACGAGGGACGCGTCTGATTAATCCCTGTATCTGCTGGGACGCTGAAGGGTGCGCGGCTCCTTGAAGATAACTGAGGGGCCTCCCGCCTGTGAGGCTGCTGTTTGGGCGGTTCCTTCCTGGGGCGGCGCCTGCTGCAGGGTGAGGGCGTGCTGGAGTGCGTTTGGGCGGAAGGGTGCTGCGTCGCTGCGGGACTCTCCGACAGGAAGGCGGGCTTTAGCCGGTCTATGGAAACCCAGTCGTTCTTGCCTGGGAGTGCCAGCTGGAACGCCTTGCTGTTCCGCTCCAGCACGCAGAAGGGTCCCCTGTAGGGCTTAGTTAGTGGTGGACGGACGGCGTCGACTCTGACGAAGACGTGGGTGGCGGATGACAGCTGTGGCGGCATGAAGGTGGTTGCTTTGTCGATGTATGAGCGCCTGCAAGGCTTAACTTGCCGCCACGCCGCGGAGCCTCTGCAGTGATGGGAGTGGCGTTCAACCGTCACGAGCTCTCCCGGCACCACGAGGGTTCCCCATAGGTTTGTTCAGCTGCGGATGGGGTGCCGTCGGCTCTGGGGCGGTCTCAACCCGAGGAGGACCCACGGCAGCTGATGTTTCCAGTCCTCGGCGGTGCAGCGGGCCATGAGGATGACTTTAGGACCTGTGGAAACGTTCAACCAGGCCGTTGGCCGCTGGGTTGTACGCTGTGGTGGTGTGGTGCGTGGTTCCCAGCAGTTGAGCCAGGGCAGACCACAACTCGGAGAGGAAAGCGGGGCCTGTCGGTTGTGATGTGGTCCGGGGCCCGGTAAGCGGCTAACCCAACTGGAGAGCAGGGCCTCAGCGCACGCGCTGGCGGTGGCTTCTTGCATGGGTGTGGCGGGCCACCTCGTCGAACGGTCTACCACCGTCAGGAGGTATCTGGATCCGCCTGATGGGGAAGGGGCCCGACGACGTCGATGTGGATGTGGCCGGCGGCGCCCTGGCTGTGGGAACTCGCCTACCCCCGATGCGTGCAGACGACCCACTTTACTGGTCTGGCACTGCAGGCACTGTTTTGCCCAGGCTGTGGCGTCCTTTGCACCCGTGCCAGACGAACTTTTTGAAAGCAGTTTGGCGTGGTCCTGCCGGAGGGGGTGAGAGGCCGTGAATGATGTCGAATACCTGGCGGCGGCGTGAGGCTGGAACCAAAGGGCGGGCTGGCCTGTGCTGATGTCACAGAGCAGGCTGGGGCCTCGGGGCGAGGTCACGTCCCGCCACTTGAGGGATGTGATGGCGGTGCGGTATGCTGGGGTTTCTGGGTCAGCGGCCTGTTCTCTGGCAAGGTCCTGGTAATCTACACCAAGCTGCACTCGTTCAACTCGACTCTGGAGAGGGCGTCTGCTACGGGATTTTTCTTGCCGGGAGGTACCTGACGGAACAGGTAAATTCGGCTATGGCTGAGAGGTGGCGCTGCTGTCTGGAAGACCATCGTCCCCCTGCTTTCGTGAAGGCGTGAACCAGTGGCTGGTGGTCTGTGAAGATTGTGAAGGGCGTCCCCTCCAGGAGGAACTTGAAGTGCCGAACTGAGCGGTACATCGCGCAGAGTTCCCTGTCGAAGGTGCTGTAGCGGGTCTCATGGACTGAACTTCTTGCTGAAGAAAGCGATGGGCTGGGGCGCCGTTGATGATTTGCTCCAGAACAGCACCGCAGGCAACGTTACTGGCGTCTGTCGTCAGCTGGAGGGGAGCCTTGGGATCCTGGTGTGCCAAGGCGGTTGCCTTGGTGAGGGCGCCTTCGTCAGGGAAAAGGCCTGCTGCTGGCTGGGTCCCCAAGACAGGGACTTGGTTGACCTTTTAGGACTTCCGTCAGGGGCCGTGGTGTGCGCGATCCGGGGATGAACCGCCTGTAGAAGTTTACCATCCCAAGGAACTCCTGGACGGCCTTGATGGAGGTGGGTGTCGGGAACTTGGCTACGGCCGCCACTTTCGATGTAAGAGGGCGGACGCCTGTCGGAGACACCTCGTGACCCAGGAATTCTGCTTTCTGGACGCCGAAGGTACACTTGTCGAAACGGACGACGAGGCCGTTTTCTTGGAGGCGCTGGAGGACTGCTTTGATGTGTCTCTGGTGTTCGCTGTGAGACCTGGAAAATATGAGAATGTCGTCGACGTAGCAGACGCAGAATTTTAGGTCCCCAGGATGCTGTCCATGAGCCGCTGGAAGGTGGCCCGGCGTTCCTCAGCCCGAAGGTGGAGAAGGCGAACACATAGGACCCGAAGGGCGTGATGATGGCTGTCTTTGGTATGTCCTCTGGCGCAACAGGTACCTGGAAATAAGATTTAAGAAGGTCCAATTTAGTGAATATTTTGGCCCCGTGAAAGGAGGCCGTGAGGTCTTGCATGTTGGGCAGAGGGTAGTGGTCGGGCTCTGTTGCAATGTTGAGCCGCCTGTAGTCGCGCTGCAGGGTCTCCAGGAGCCGTCCGGTTTCTGCACCATGTGGAGGGGGAGGCCCATGGACTGGAGGCTTTCCTGCAGATGCCCATCTGTTCCATCTCCGAATGCTTTTTCGCCTCCTGAAGGCGCTGAGGGGAAGCCTGCGGAACTTCGCATGTGTCGGGGCCCTTTAGTCACTATATGGTGGTATATGCCGTGCTTGGCTGGGGCCCCGGGACTTGGCGAAGCCTCGGGCTTAAATACCTCAGGGAACTCCGACAGTAGGTGTGCATACTGGTGGGGCGACGGCGCTGATGGTGGGTCTGGGTCCCGCCGTTAACGGGAGAGACCGGCAGGAGTCGGTATCGAGGAGGCGCTTGGGCCCCCATCGACTAGCAGGCCGAAGTGCGCCAGAAAATCGGCCCCCAGGAGTGGGGTTCCTACGTCCGCGACGATGAAGTCCCAGGAGTAACTCTGGCCAAGGATGGAGATCGACAGGAGCCTGGTGCCGTAGGAGAGGATGGGGTTCCGTTGGCGGCCGTCAGAAAGCGGCCGGGTCTGGTGTCTGGTTGCGGTCCTCTCTGGATGCTGGGAAGACCGACTTAAAGGCTCCTGTGTCGACCAGCATCATCCTGCCGGAGACGGTGTCGCGGACGTAAAAACCTACTGTTTTTGAGGCCCTGGGTTCTTCGGCTGCCATGGCGGCCTGTCCTGCTGGCCGCCACCCCCGTTTTTTGAACGGTTGAACGAGCAGGGCGGCAGGCAGTTTTGGGCGTCCTTTCCGAACCACTTGTGGTAGCGACAGAAGCCCGGGACCTCCGTCTGCTGTGGTTCGGTGGACGTCTGTTGGCGATGGCGTTGACGGGCTGCTCACGTCCTCTTCAGGCTGGACGGAGCTGACCGGCTGTGTGGCGGTTTTAGCCGCTGTGAAGCCTTGACGGAGTCTGTGAGGTGTTGCGCCGTCTCTATGAGGTCCTCGACAGGCATGGTGTAGGGGTGAGCGATCTGGTTGCGCGTACCTCCGGGAGGAGTTGGCGAAGGTAGATTTCCCGTATGAAGCTTATCTCCTGCCGCTTGTTTGTGCCACCCAAGTCTGGTATTGACAGGAGATCTCACGACCATGCCCCAAGCGTCTCTTGAATTGAGGTCGTGGCGTGGATTATTGGCAAGGTCGATAGCAGGCGGCCCGTTTCGGCGATGGGCAGGAGCAAGCTTCGAGGAGGAACTTTTTGTGGTGCTGTATGTGAGGTGTGTGTTTGGTACTCGCGAGATGAGTTTTCTGTACACGTCCTCCGGAAGGGCGTTGAGCACTGTGTCGGCCTGTAGGATTTCGTCCGTGAGGTCCGCGATTCTGAAGTGGCTCTCCACCCTGCGCAGCCACATCGATGGGTTCCCTGCGTAAACGGCGGCAGCTTTACGGTGAGGGCGGCCCGCGATTGTGTTGCCGGCCGTCGTGTGTTCGGGCGCTGGTGTGGAGTTGCGGGAGGGCCTCGATGCGGGGCGGGCGCGGCTGTGATGGGAGGTAGGTAAACCTCGAGTCCGCGGGTCGCGTTTAACTGCATGAAGGAGGATATCCGCGTCCATGCTCGCTCCTTTGACCCCTTACTGGAGTGGGGTACTCTGCGTCAGTACGCACTTTCGCGGCGCCCGTGTGGTTCCGCTAGTGACGCTGGTGGGGTATGCCGACGAGTCAGCACGCTCAAACGCTGGTTACAGCGCGTGTTTAGGCCGCTAAGAGCGTTTTGGAGAAATCCTGGAGCCAAGACTGAGTCGCCGTGTGTGAGTCCGCTAATGGCTCCGGGATACTCCGGAGGTCACCACTGTAAGGTGTCAAAGAAACGAGCAGGTAAAAGTTACTGCTACTTTATTACAGATCCAGGCAGCTTATATTGCGGCCGACTGACGCCGGGCCGTGAGAGACAATGGAATTGACTGTGACCTGAGGTCGAAACAATAAACAATAATATGCAGTGAACGAGTACAAATTACAATACAAAACATACAGAGCTACAATATGGATACAGTCTTGATGCCTGTGAATGAAGAAACATGTGATACACAATGTGTGACATTCGTATAAATACCATAAAGTAAAAATGATTAAAAATGCGTGACCTGGCACGTTTTAGGCGTGACTAATTGAGCTTGAAGAAAATGGGAAGTCACCAAAGAAAACAAGCTCAGCGGAGACTTAATTAATGGCGCCGCCGAAACACTATCCTGGCGCCGATGTGGTGACTTTACACACTTGAACCAACACTTCGAGATGACCAGGAGGCGAAGGTGGGGGAGAAGGGGAGGAGGTGGAGGAAGGGAGGGGAGGCGGAGGAGGAGGAAACTTGAAAGGTCGTGACGTCAGCATAAGAATTTCCCCCTAAACTGATTGATAGACTTGATGTGCCCATTCAATGAAGTTCTTCGGCAAAAAAACATTTATTCAAGCTCTGTAAATACAGTTCATTGAAACTGGAAAACAAAATAAGGCAAAACTGCTACTGAAAACCGTTGAGGCCTGATTCACAAATCGTGGGCCTCTCTCTCTCTCTCTCTCTCAGGCTACTCCCATATGAAAGTCACTTCGGGAGCTAGCATCAACCAGCCTCTACACTACCAATATATTCAAGCAAATGATTAAAAAATCTTTCCCCATTCTAGTTCGTATACAGCTTGTATTAGCCATGTGGTAAACCAATCGGTCAGTCAATCAACTTGTTAAAAGGTCTGTCCTGCTCACTGTAACATAGGTCTAGGTCTTCTTCTTCTTCTTCTTCTTCTTAGTCTCTCTCAAACCAGCCTGAGTCACCTGCTCTCCTTATTCATTTCAATATAAACCGGCACCTTAAGGAGATAAACCCTCCATTAAACCTCAGTATTTGAAGTCCAACAGGATAATATGTAAAACCTCTTGCCTGAACACTTTGATTTGGAAGTTAAAAAAAGCTATTCCACTTTGTATATTGAGGCATCGGTCTAATAATTATCTCCTGCCTTCATTACACTGCCTCCTCCGGTTCCGAATGCTCGGCTGTCTTGACTTCGTCTTCTGATACGACTGTATCACAAGGTGGCCTTTACCTTAATACTTCAGTAAAGTCATTCCTATTATACTCAATTACAAGTCATTTCATTCCCGGTTACATACAGTAAAGACAAGTGCAGTGATCATTATTGTGACCAGCTGAAGTCGGGATCAAAACATTGCATGCGAACGCAGTGTTCACATATTCTTTTCTGCAGCACCCAAGAGATATCGTTGACTTGGGAAGACAGAATTGGCCTTGCCTTGTGCTGCCGCTGCTGCAGAAGGAAAAGGTTGGGCTTCTTGCCAGGGTCTTTCATAAGAGTAGTGCACCACTCACGAGACGGTCGTCGATGGAGCACATTCTGAGATGTGCTGTCTTCCTCCATCAAGGAGGAGGAGAAGAAGTCTGGAGTCGGGAAACCACGGCTTTGGTCTGGATTAGGAAAGACGGGTGTGACTCAATGAAGTCTGTGAGAGAGAGAGAGAGAGAGAGAGAGAGAGAGAGAGAGCTCGGGCAGCTGAAATTATATGACATAAATACGAAAAAAGAATGATTCCATCTCCCTTGCAGCGAGACCCTCGCTATCGAAGGACCGGCTGATGAAATGTTAAGGCACAGATAGAAATTCATTTAAGCCAAAAGCAGATGTTTCTGTAATTCACAATAAGCTGAATAGGTCCCGTTGCTATGTAATAACAACCTGGTTCTTGAACACGTAAAATAAGTCTAATCCTTCAGGCCAGAAATAACGAACTTCTAGAGCTGTTAATCAGCACAAAGTGATCCCTTCCATCTAAAAAAAGGTATACTTACTTTATCGAAGGAAAAACCGAGAGAAATGTGAAGGCACAGACAGAACGAAGGCAAGCAAAAGCAGATGTTTCTGTAATTATTAAGCGATGCAAGCAGTGAATAGAAAGAACACCTCTTGAACACAATGACAACCAGGGGCAAGGAAGCAAAAGTGACGAAAGAAGGCTCCTCCCAATCAGCAGGTTTTGATGAAATAACGAACGTATCTAGCTTTTCCATCCATCACATGTTGATCCCTACCATCTGGACATAGATGTTCCCGTTAAGTTCATGAAGCCTGAGCACCACGGTCATTTCCCAGTGGCAGGGCAGAGTAGAGCACATCAAATAGCTTCTGTTGCTCAGTGCACAACTATTGCAAACGCCCACGACCGACGAAGAAGCCTTCTGCAGTACAAGTGGATGGAGAGACGAAAGGTGCAAATTTCTGGCACGGCAGGGCTAGGAGGGCAGTTTCTCTGAGGCAGCCCACTACCAAATATTATTGGGTTGTGAGCATTAAAATCACCTACTGTTAATGTAGGTTCCCTGGCACTGTTAAATCATTCTTAAGTTTATCAGTGTCATTATTTTTATCAGGTTGGTTGTATAAATTATAAATGACATAATTATCGTTTTTCATTTGGATTCTAATACTCGATATTTGCAGGTCAGTAAAGCTCACAGGCACTACTTTGTCATGAACTGCTTTGTTGTGTACAGACAGACAGTACACGGCTCTACCTAAATTCCCTTCACCTATTGTTGACATGTTGTCAACACAATACCATTGGTTCATTTTCTTTTAGCAATCGTTGTACTTCCGTCATTTGGTCTGCAGACCATTGACGTTCCATTGAATAATAGAGCTATTGGAAATATTTTGTTACAGCGGTCGAGTTTTGCTTTCTTTTTTCCATTATCAAATTGGATTTTTTCTAGGAATTTACTCACGACATTTATTTGTTTTCCTTTATAATATAATATCAGATGCTCAATGCACATGCAACCTTTTTCACGGGTGCTCAAATCAGTGGATTCTTTCTTTATATTTCATAATAAAATTTCTTATAATGTTTGTTAGTTGTGTTGTTGTTATTACTGCACAATCCACAGAGACAATCATTACATCCAGGGGTGCTTTCATGCCTATTCCTCGTTTCATCTGTTCTTGTTGTTCCTGTTATTGGTGATGGATGGAGGAATCTCTTCCTCCTTGACATAATCATTCTCATCTATGGTGCGGTTCTCTTCCACTTCTGTGTTTTGGATATCTGCTTCCATAGCTTTGACTGACTATTATTTGAGGAGAAGATAAAGGTATATTCTTGGCTTGTTTTTGTTTTTGTTCTTTCTTCATATCCTCTGTCTTTGGTTTAACCAATGTTTCTCTAATATCAGTTGGTTTTTTGTTTTGGGTGGTGTTCTCTCCAGAGGTCTCTTTTTATCTTTAATTTCCCATCCATCACATCTTTCATCTTCTACTTCTGTGGTAGTCTCTTCTTGTGCTCCTATCTGCATTAACATTTCAAATGAATTTGATCAAATATTATCCAAATCATTTATACCTGTTTCTTGATTCTTTACCATTTGAGTCTTTTTCTGCAAAGCATTAATTTCTTCTCTCTGTTGCGTTTTTGTTTCATTATTGGTTCTTGTTACTGAAGAAATGTGTTTCTTAGACGGATCTTGAATTCCTCTTGCTTTCAATTCCAATTTAGCTTCTTTTATAGGCATCCCAGTTCTTTCCTGGAAGATTTTCAATTCCCTATTCTATATGTAATGGGAAATGCATTCTTTGGATCTTGCATGATGATCCTGCCCACTCTTGGTTCACTGCACTTCCACTGTGTGGTCTGTTCAGCAAATCCACAATAAGCCCATACCCATTCATTTCGACAGTTTTTGTGTGCCCATACTTACTGAAATTTTCATACTGTGATGGCTTTGGCCTACAATTTTTATTTTTTGATGTAGATCTTCACCCTCAAATTTTATTTTTGCTTTTTCTAATATTTGCTTATCACTTTTTTTTACATATACCTCAAATCCTGGACCTTGGGGTATCTCTTGTTGAGAGTCCAACCGCAAATTCTTCTCAGCTGGTTCGTTGTCATTTTCAGGATGTACGACAGTGCTCTGAATGTTGTTCATAGTGTCATGCTTTTTTATCTTTACATTTACAGTATCAATGTTTTTTATACACAAACAGTCTTCGGACTGGTTTTTTGTTGTGGTTTCTATAAGAAGCCACGTCTTTTCTTTTATTTGTCTGAACGACGTTTCTGTCGCTGGATGTCTTTATAATTAGTAGTTTTCCAACTTTTGGGCTGAAATTTGTTGTTCTGTTTCCGTGGTTAGAAACCTTCACCAACTTCCTTCCACTCCCAAAGAGGGAGTCAGAGTGAGTCCAGGTTGGGCATATTGGTATTCACTCTTTTTGGGTTTTATGCGGTATTAAAGTTTTAATGCCACCCTGGTTTTGATTAATTGGATCATCCTGGGAATTGTCTTTTTCCATGCCAGAAGATCTGTTCTGCGCTGGAGCAGAGGTCGTCAACCGTGCTGAGACAGTACCATCAGAGGCCCAGGGGTACTTGAATCTATAGCCACTACTCATAAAGATCAGAGTGAGAGAAAAAAAAGGAAAATTAAACCTGAAAACCTTAAAAAGACATCATCAGCCTTTCATGGAGTTTATTCTTCCACCAATGGCACAAGTGACAGCCCACTCCCAAATGTCTGTGCCCCCACCCTACTCCACTGGGATATAAACCCAATCCCAGCTATCATATCTTTCCTATTTATCAGGTCCAATAAATTTTACAATCAAGGTGGATCAATTATGGGCAAGACTTAAACCAAATGAATATGCAAGACCAGAAGCCTCTGGGACTTGGAGCCCAGAACAAATTCCTGGGATTCAAGAGCCCCACCAAACATTATTGGGTAGTTGATGGTCCTACCAAGTCAAGGGGGCTACTCTTGTCAAAGTCATATCTTCATTTGGTCCAAGGGGTAGATCTCCACAGTCCTTGTGGGAGATCTTCATGCCTCTGACTTGCTTCCAAACAGTTTTGCCCACCATAGTGGAACTCAGGCTCTGAGTGAGACAAAGTCCTTTGTCTTGAGGGTAGAGCTCCCGTGGAGATCTTCATGCTTCTGCTTTGCAAGCTGTTGAGATAGCTGTTAAATAGAGATCTGGCCTGTCTTGTTAGCCTAGAGATCTGACCTTCAGCTGTTAAATAGAGATCTGGCCTTCAAGGCCTTTCTTGCTTGTCCTGGCTTTGGCGAAGAGAGTAGGTGAGCTTCATGGCCTTTCCTTTAATGTTAAGCTCTCGAGGGGATGGGGATCCGTTATGCTCCGAGTTTCTCCCGGAATTTGTAGCGAGACTCAGAATCCATTAGTCCCTGATGCCAGATTTGAGTCCTTTTTGATCACCTACCTAGAGGACTTTGTAGATATAATTGAGACGAGATGCTACTTTGTCCAGTTAGAGTGCTGTGGTACTACCTTAAGAGAACTTGGCAGCTGAGGCCTGAGTGTCAACGCCTCGTTGTCAGTACCGGCTCAACCAAAAAAGAGGTGTCCAAAAACACCATCTCTTTCTGGCTTTGTGAGATAATCATGCAGGAGTACTCTTCATCTATCGAGGTAAACGGGAGTTTGGTCCAAGTGAGAGCTCACAAAGTTAGGGCATTGCCCCATCCCTTGCATTCTGGAAAAACCTGTCTGTTCAGCAGGTATCATGAGAGGGTGTGTGGTCCCACCGAACCACATTCACTTTGCTCTACTTATGGGATGTTGCCCACAAGTTGTGCAGCTCATCTGGCTCCCCTAAGGATACAGGTAGCATCTCATCTAAAGTGTTCGTTAAAGGGAGAGAGAATGTGGGTGAGTGACTGGTCTCCTCCACTTTCTCTCTCTCTCCTACGACAGAGGGGCAGGTGGCGAGTTGTCGCACGCTGGATGGACAAGTTATGCAGGTTAGTGCACAACAGGACCACCCTGTTTTCATCTTTTTGTTGAATGATTAGATGCATGTCCCCCTCTCTCTTGACAAGGGGGAGAGAGGGATTTACAGTCACAACAACCCACCAATCTTTACTAGCAAGCTTTATTGTCTCCGACACTATTGGATTCATCCAAACCTTCTTCAGGGTAATCATGCAAACTCATTATGTTAAGCCCAGAGGTCTGGCAGTTGCAACATCCTATATGTCCAACAAGCTACAGGTGTGGGATTCCTTCCTCAGCTCTTCCAGAACAGGAAGGTATTCCCAGGTGGGTAGAACCAACCAGTCAGTTCAGAGAATTACCCAGACTACCCCCACAAATAGGGAAGTCCTGTATAAAGAATGAAGGTTTGTATTCGTGTAGGAACAAAAAGCAAATTTTTAAGTAATTTCTATTTTTCATAACATACAAACCTGAAGGTCTTTTCATTTACAGCCCACCTCCGCCACTCCTCATTCTAGTACCTAGGCCAAAAGGCAAAGTGGAGTACAGACCAAAGAGTGGGCAGGGCTTCCCCTCTATCATTGGTAGTTAATGATCGTGTCTGAAATTTAACAGTCGTTCCAGCTCACGTCTTCAAGCTAAATCCCTAAGTAAAGGACTTCAGGTTTGTATGTTAGGAAAAATACAAATTACTTTAATAAAATTTGGCTCTCTTGAGTCCATCTTTTAGATGACAACAGTATTTCTGTGTTTTGAAAAATGTAGTTTTATTACTTTCTAGGAAAAGCTCTTGAAGAAGACGATTATTTTCTCAGGTTATGGAAAATCTGTTTGTTTTTATTCAGTACAAAGTCACTTTAATGGGGGTAGTTATCAGTAAATAGTAGTACACCATATACTGATACTGCTACTTCAATATTTACTTGAAATGGTATAAAAGAGTTAGTTGCAAAAATGTCCAGGGCAGTGTTTACTGATAAGCTAACATTGTGGTGAGAGTGTACAAAAATACAATCGGTTTGATACAAAACACAGGAGCATGTTAGCTTACCACATGCTGTGAGGTGATTCAAATAGTATTTGATACTACACATGAGAGACATGAGGAATAGGGGCAGTCCCCGAGTTACAACAGAGATCCGTTCCTAAGGCAGCGACTTGAGTTGAATTAGCCTTAAGTTGGATCTTAATACAGAAATAATAATAGTAATAATAATAATACTGTATTCTTTGTTTCAATTCACACAATCTAGATACATGGGATAAAATTATAAAAATGACAATACACACAATCTATATACACAAGATCAAGCGATAAAAATGATAATTGGCTATAAATACAGTACTTAACATTAAAAAAATTATAAACATGAAAAAAGATAAGAATTCCTAGCGTCATAAGATTGGATCAACGAATGTCGAGACCGTTATAACCCGGGGACTCCCTGTACTGTACATGGTAACACTGAAAACTGATCAAGTTGACAATACAAGACTTCCCATGCTGAGGGGTTACATAAGGTCTCCAGTGCTTCCATACCAGACACACACGCTTACTTTCTGCACTGATCAGGTGCATAAGATCAGGTACATGGGAGTTTTTGCAACTGTGTGCTTATTGGGTGGGAGGGCCAGGAGAGCTGAGTGGGGAGGGCTGGGCAAGGCTTTATCTGTTCAGGAACTTTCACGACTGTTATTGGACAAAAAGCAAAAATGTCATGACACGTCATTTCTTTTATTACTTTTGAGTGGCTGAGTGTCATAATCATGTCATAGAAGTTTCCATCTCTCGTTGGCTGCTTCTGTTTGTCCTCCCATTCTCTCTCTCTCTCTTCCATTTCCCCCTCTGATGCAAAACTCCAAAAGTTACAATGAATTTATGACTGTTAAATTTATGACCAAAATTATTTCATATTAAGTAAGGGCTTTTCTGAAGTTGCAATACCAGTGAACTGAGAAACTTAATGAAGACATTACAAAATAACATATCAGTATAAACTGCTGAGTCATGTTGCATTCAAACTTTTTTATCAGTGTCTGTCTTTGTGTGTATATATACACCATGTATGAGTTTGCTTAAGTACACATATGAATCATACTGAAGTCAATTACAATACACACTTGCTGTGTGTTTGCTTGCCTTTCTCTTTCTTTCTCTCTCTGGGTTATTCTTTATTGCTATTTACTGTATGTATATGGTATGGCACACAAAACTTTAGGAATCCTTCCTTGATCAAAACCCCTTATAATCACCTTCAACTTAGACAATCATATATCACTGGTTGAAACCTTGGGTAAACACTCAATGCAATATGTTTAATGTTAAACACAATTATATCAATCACAATTTATTATGAGACATTAACTTGTAATTGTAAGGTCATGCACAACGCAACAGAAAGGTAGCAACCAGATACTGCAGTATTCATATAACTGGTTGCACAAGAGTAATTTACATGTAATCAACAAATCAACTGAACTTTGTACAGTGTAAATTTAATTGCATAGCAAAGTACTTAAAGGCATTGCCTGTCCATACAACACAAACAAAAGACTACGTATTGCTTTAGTTCTTGTCCACTTTTCATTCAGTCCCAACCGTTAAATTAGAACGCATTGGAGCAACAGTTACTTCATACCCATATAAGTCAAAGACACAACAAAATGATTAGGCATTGCATTTAGATCTTGTTTGCTGCTCATTCGCTTGTTACCATTTAAAAACTACTGTACATGATATCTGTCTCTCTCTCTCTCTCTCTCTCTCTCTCTCTCTGCTCCGCAGGTTTAAAAGGTCTTGTTATCAATTTAGGCAAATGTGAAGTGTAATCTTTCTTTTTAGCCTTCAAAGGTAATGCCAATTGCAGTTTTGCATCTCTCTCTCTCTCTCTCTCACTTTTGCCAGCACTCAAGGACTGATTTCCATACCTTAGAGAACTCTGCCTGTGTCACCTTGTTTCTATAAATTTCTCGCATTCAGAGTAAGAACTGGATATATAGTACGTGATAAAGCCAATACCCTTTAATGGAATGTAATTAACATCACTGCATCAATCAGTGTTTTCAGTAAATATGGTGCAATACAGATTTCAAAGTCGTTTCAACCAATTATATACGAGAGCCTCAGCTCTAGTAGCTTCAGATGTTTTGGAAGGTGTAAATTTTTTATGGCACACCAAATAAATAACAATAATGCTGTAATACATCTTTAATTAAGATTTGAATGAAATGTTTATTAGAGTTTTCAATTATTTGGAATGATTCTTACCTCCTGTTAATGTTAATTTACATCTTGCATTAGGTGATGATTGGCATACAAAATAAAAAAAAATAATGCTTGCTAACCCTCTATGACTGTCTGTGTAATCACCTGTTTCCCACCAGGTGACATTGGATGTTTACGTTCTTGTCAGAATTCTTCATGACCACCCACTAAGATGTGGGGAGGCTGGGTGGCTTTCCCACTTTAACAATTGGTAAATATCCAAATAATTAACTTCATCATGGAAATTATAATTATTTGGAATGCAATTTTGCCTACTGTTAAATTAATTAGCTGACTACCACACTGAATGAAGATGGTGGGTTAGTATGGCCAAAGAAACAATGTTCAGACAAGTGAACTGGTTGAGGCTGGAAATGCCCCATGGCTCTATGGCCTCATTACATAACAACTGTCCAGTTTACCCTCCCAGTGCTGAACTTCTGTGTGTGAAGAGTGTGGGGGAAGGATATCGTGCCTCAACAGCTAGGCTAACAGACAACTTATGTGGTGCACAACCAAACCATTCAGTCTCCACAAACTCTTTCATATACAGCCTAATGCTTTCATCTCTGCTTGTCGTAGATGACATAATGCATGAACAGAAAACAAAGCACAATACTGTACAGGAGAAAATAAACCAGAAATCCTCAAAAATCAAGGACATCCGTCTGCAGGAAGAAGGACTGACAAAAGCAATTTGACAAGTAAAACATTCCAACACCTCCTGGTGGGAAACAGGTGATTACAGAGACAGTCAGTTAGTTATAAAGGCGTTATTTTTTTATTTTGCATGCCATCGCACCTAATGGCAAGAAGATATAAGCTTTTAGCAGTCAGGTAAGTATCCAAATAATTAATTATATATCATGAAAATTATCATTTTGTGCTCAATTTGTTTTTATTTTTGCTACAGTAAATATATGCTTAAACAATACAGAATACTCTACAGTACTGTACTATACACATAATGAAAACAAACTGTATAATACCATTTTCCTGAATGTATGTCTAAAAAAAATTAACATTGAAATTCTCTCTCTTCTCTCTCTCTGTTTATATGGGACTAACTGCATGAAACTTGAAAAATTTTTTTTTTTTATTAAGGATAACCCTTGGGGAGAAAAAGCAGTGTGCAAATGCACAGCATTATGATGCATACAGTACATGTACAGTACAGTATGTGCACATTATACACATACTGTACATCTATTTCAACATATGCTTATTTAATATTGAGAGTAGCCACTATTTTGTACTGCATTTTATTACCTCTACATTAAAATTCTAATAATCATTTCATTCAAATCTTATTAAAGATGTATTACAGCATTATTGTTATTTATTTGGTGTGGCATAAAAGATTTACACCTTCCGAAACATCTCAAGCTACTAGAGCTTAGGCTATCGTATATTATTCGTTGAAACGACTTTGAAATCTGTATTGCACCATATTTAATGAAAATACTGATTGATGCACCAGTATTAATTACATTCCATTAAAGGATATTAACTTTACCACCTACTGTTATCGAGTTCTTACTCTGACTGTGAGCAATTTATAGAAGCAAGATGACACATGCAGAGTTCTCTAAGGTATGGAAATCAGTCCTTGAGTGCTGGCAAAAGTGAGAGAGATAGAGAGAGAGATGCAAAACTGCAATTGGCATTACCTTTGAAGGCTAAAAAGAAAGATTACACTTCACATTTGCCTAAATTGATAACAAGACCTTTTAAACCTGCGGAGCAGAGAGAGAGAGAGAGACTTACAGATATCATGTACAGTAGTTTTTAAATGGTAACAAGCGAATGAGCAGCAAACAAGATCTAAATGCAATGCCTAATCATTTTGTTGTCTTTTTGACTTATATGGGTATGAAGTAACTGTTGCCCCAATGCATTCTAATTGAACGGTTGGGACTGAATGAAAAGTGGACAAGAAATAAAACAATACGTAGTCTTTTGTTTGTGTTGTATGGACAGGCAGTACCTTTAAGTACTTTACTATGCAATTAAATTTACATTGTACAAAGTTCAGTTGATTTGTTGATTACATGTAAATTACCCTTGTGCGACCAATTATATGAATACTGTAGTATCTGGTTGCTACCTTTCTGTTGCATTGTGCATGAGCTTACGATTACAAGTTAATGTCTCATAATAAAATGTGATTGATATAATTATGTTTAACATTAAACATATTGCATTGAAGTGTTTACAAAGGTTTCAGCCAGTGATATATGATTGTCTAAATTGAAGGTGATTATAAGGGGTTTTGATCAAGGAAGGATTCCTAAAGTTTTGTGTGCCATACCATATACATACAGTAAATAGCAATAAAGAATAACCAGAGAGAGAAAAGAAAGAGAAAGGCAAGCAAACACACAGCAAGTGTGTATTGCAATTGACTTCAGTATGATTCATATGTGTACTTAAGCAAACTCATACGTGGTGTATATATACACGCAAAGACAGACACTGATAAAGTTTGAATGCAACATGACTCAGCAGTTTATACTGATATGTTATTTCGTAATGTGTTCTTCAAGTTTCTCAGTTCACTGGTATTGCAACTTCAGAAAAGCCCTTACTTAATATAAAATAATTTTGGTCATAAATTTAACAGTCATAAATTCATTGTAACTTTTGGAGTTTTGCATCAGAGGGGGAAATGGAAGAAGGTGAGAATGGGAGGACAAACAGAAGCAGCCAACGAGAGATGGAAACTTCTATGACATGATTATGACACTCAGCCACTCAAAAGTAATAAAAGAAATGACGTGTCATGACATTTTTGCTTTTTATCCAATAACAGTCGTGAAAGTTCTGAACAGATAAAGCCTTGCCCAGCCCTCCCACTCAGCTCTCCTGGCCCTCCCACCCAATAAGCACAGTTACAAAACTCCCATGTACCTGATCTTATGCACCTGATCAGTGCAGAAAGTAAGCGTGTGTGTCTGGTATGGAAGCACTGGAGACCTTATGTAACCCCTCAGCATGGGAAGTCTTGTATTGTCAACTTGATCAGTTTTCAGTGTTACCATCTACAGTACAGGGAGTCTCCGGGTTATAACGGTCTCAACATTCGTCGATCCAATCTTATGACGCTAGGAATTCTTATCTTTTTTCATTTTTATAATTTTTTTAATGTTAAGTACTGTATTTATAGCCAATTATCATTTTTATCGCTTGATCTTGTGTATATAGATTGTGTGTATTGTCATTTTATAATTTTATCCCATGCATCTAGATTGTGTGAATTGAAACAAAGAATACAGTATTATTATTATTACTATTATTATTTCTGTATTAAGATCCAACTTAAGGCTAATTCAACTCAAGTCGCTGCCTTAGGAACGGATCTCTGTTGTAACTCGGGGACTGCCCCTATTCCTCATGTCTCTCATGTGTATATCAAATACTATTTGAATCACCTCACAGCATGTGGTAAGCTAACATGCTCCTGTGTTTTGTAACAAACCGATTGTATTTTTGTACACTCTCACCACAATGTTAGCTTATCAGGAAACACTGCCCTGGACATTTTTGCAACTAACTCTTTTATACCATTTCAGTAAATATTGAAGTAGCAGTATCAGTATATGGTGTACTACTATTTACTGATAACTACCCCAAATAAAGTGACTTTGTACTGAATAAAAACAAACAGATTTTCCATAACCTGAGAAAATAATCGTCGTCTTCAAGAGCTTTTCCTAGAAAGTAATAAAACTACATTTTTCAAAACACAGAAATACTGTTGTCATCTAAAAGATGGACTCAAGAGAGCCAAATTTTATTAAAGTAATTTGTATTTTTCCTAACATACAAACCTGAAGTCCTTTACTTAGGATTTAGCTTGAAGACGTGAGCTGGAACGACTGTTAAATTTCAGACACGATCATTAACTACCAATGATAGAGGAAGCCCTGCCCACTCTTTGGTCTGTACTCCACTTT
The DNA here is from genome assembly GCF_040412425.1 of Macrobrachium rosenbergii. Lineage (NCBI taxonomy): Eukaryota > Metazoa > Arthropoda > Malacostraca > Decapoda > Palaemonidae > Macrobrachium > Macrobrachium rosenbergii. The sequence continues at coordinate 1,864,545 of NW_027100729.1, forward strand.
GCCTTTTGGCCTAGGTACTAGAATGAGGAGTATGGAGGTGGGCTGTAAATGAAAAGACCTTCAGGTTTGTATGTTATGAAAAATAGAAATTACTTGAAAATTTGCTTTTTGTTCCTACACGAATACAAACCTTCATTCTTTACACAGGACTTCCCTATTTGTGGGGGTAGTCTGGGCAATTCTCTGAACTGACTGGTTGGTTCTACCCACCTGGGAATACCTTCCTGTTCTGGGAGAGCTGAGGAAGGAATCCCACACCTGTAGCTTGTTGGACAAATAGGATGTTGCAACTGCCAGACCTTTGGGCTTAACATAATGAGTTTGCATTATTACCTTGAAGAAGGTTTGGATGAATCCAATAGTGTCGGAGACAATAAAACGTGCTAGTAAAAATTGGTGGGTTGTGAATGTCAATCCCTCTCCCCCTTGTCAAGAGAGAGGGGGACATGCATCTAATCATTCTACAAAAAGATGAAAGACAGGTGGCCCTGTTGTGCACTCACCTGCATAACTTGTCCATCCAGCATGCAACAACTCGCCACCTGCCCCTCTGCCTTAGGAGAGAGAAAGTGGAGGAGACCAGTCACTCACCCACATTCTCTCTCACTTTAATGAACACTTTAGATGAAATGCTACCCATCTCCTTAGGGGAGCCAGATGAGCTGCACAACTTGTGGGCAGCATCCCATAAGTAGAGCAAAGTGAATGTGGTTCGATGGGACCACACACCCTCTCATGATACCTGCTGAACAGACAGGTTCTTCTAGAATGCAAGGGATGGGGCGATGCCCCTAACTTTGTGAGCTCTCACTTGGACCAAACTCCCATTTACCTCAATAGATGAAGAGCACTCATGCATGATTATCTCACAAAGCCAGAAAGAGATGGTGTTTTTGGACACCTCTTTTTGCTTGAGCCAGCACTAACAAAGAGGCGTTGACACTCAGGCCTCAGCTGCCAAACTAAAGTATCAGTACTGAACTGAACTCCTAAGGTAGTACCACAGCACTCTAACTGGACAAAATAGCATCTCGTCCCAATCATATCTACAAAGTCCTCTAGGTAGGTGATCAAAAAAGGACTCAACTCTGTCATCAGGGACCAATGGATTCCGAGTCTTGCTACGAGTTCTGGGACAAACTCGAGCATAACGGATCCCCATCCCCTCGAGAGCTTAACATCAAAGGAAAGGCCATGAAGCTCACCTATTCTCTTCGCAGAAGCCAGGACAAGCAAGAAAGGCCTTGAAGGTCACATCTCTGTTTAACAGCTGAAGGTCAGATCTCTATTCAAGACAACAGCTGAAGGCCAGATCTCTATTTAACAGCTATCTCAACAGCTTGCAAGGTGCATGAGTCAGGCTCCTCAAGACAAGAGTCATGTCTCACTCAGGGAGCCTGAGTTCCCTAGGTGGGCAAAACTGATGTGAAGCTTCTCAGAAGCATGAAGATCTCCACAAGGACGAGAGATCTACCCTTTCAATTGAAGGACTTTGACAAGAGTAGCCCCTTGACTTGGGACCACCTTAATGTGGTGAGGGGGCTCTTGAATCCCAGGAATTTGTTCCCGGGCTCAAGTCCAAGAGGCCTATATAGTCTTGCATATTCATTTGGTTTAAGTCTGTGGAATTTTCCACCTTTGGTAAAATTTATTGGACCTGATAAATAGGAAAAGATATGATAGCTGGGATTGGGTTTATATCCCTTGTGGAGTAGGGTAGGGACACAGACATTTGGGAGTGGGCTGTCACTTGTGCCACTGGTGGAAGAATAAACTCCATGAAAGGCTGATGATGTCTTTTTAAGGTTTGCAAATTTAATTTTCCTTTTTTTCTCTGATTTTGATGAGTAGTGGGTATAGATTCAAGCACCCCTGTTGGCCCTTTGATGGTACTGTTTCAGCACAGTTGACGACGTCTGCTCCAGCACAGAGCAAATCTTCTGGCATGGAAAAGGACAATTCCCAGGATGATCCAATTAATCAAAATCAGGGTGGTATTAAAACTTTAATGCAGTGTAAAACCCAAAAAGAGTGAAGACCAACATGACCCAACCTGGATTCACTTAGACTCTCTCTTTGGGAGTGGAAGGACGTTGGTCGAGGTTTCTAACCACGGAAACAGAACAACAAATTTCAGTCCTAAAGTTGGAAAACTACTGATTAAAAAGACATCCTGCGACAGAAACGTCCTTCAGACAAATAAAAGAAAAGACGTGGCTTAAAGAAGCCACAACAAAAAACCAGTCTGAAGACTATTTGTCTATATAAAACATTGATAATGTCAATGTAAAGATAAAAAAGCACGACACTATGGACAACATTCAGAGCACTGTCGTACATCCTGAAAATAACAACGAACTGGTCAAGAAGAATTTGCTGTTGGACTCTCAACAAGAGATACCCCAAGGTCCAGGATTTGAGGTATATGTTGTACCATGTAAAAAAAAAAGTGATAAACAAATATTAAAATTAGCAACAATAAAATTTGAGGGTGAAGATCTACCTCAAAAAGTAGAAATTTTAGGCCAAAACAGAGAGTTAAGACCGTGTGTCCCAAGGCACTACAGTATCAAAATTTCAGTAAGTATGGGCACACAAAAACTGTCGAAATGAACCGGTATACACTTATTGTGGATCTGCTGAACAGACCACACAGTGGAAGTGCAGTGAACCAAGACTGGGCAGGATCATCATGCGAGATCCAAAGAATGCATTTCGCATTACGTATAGAATACGGAATTGAAAATTTTCCAGGAAAGAACTGGGATGTCTATAAAAGAAGCTAAACTGGAATTGAGAGCAAGAGGAATTCAAGATCCGTCTAAGAAACATTTCTTCAATAACAAGAACCAGTAATGAGACAAAAATGCAACAGAGAAGAAATAAATGCTTTGCAGAAAGAGACTCAAATGGTAAAGAACCAAGAAACAGGTGCAAATGATTTGGATAATATTTGATCAAATTCATTTGAAATGTTAATGCAGATAGGAGCACAAGAAGAGATTTAAATATATATACTACAGAAGTAGAAGATATAATTAAAGTTGTGATGGACCGGAAATTAAACTGAAGAGAGACCTCTGGAGAGAACATCACCCAAAACAAAGAAACCAACTGATATTAGAGAAACATTGGTTAAACCAAAGACAAAGGATATGAAGAAAGAACAAAAACAAAAACAAGCTAAGAATATACAGTTATCTTCTCCTCAAAATAACAGTCAGTCAAAGCTCTACCTGGATAAATAAAAATTTTAGGCCAAAGTCATCACAACCAAACATCCAAAACACAGAAGTGGAAGAGAACCGCACCATAGCACAGTGGGCCAGAGGGTAGACAAAAGTAAAAAAAAATGCAATTCTTTAATTCATTTTTTTCAGACTGTCTTTGTATAACTAGACAGTTCTTTATTGTAACTACATAACTTTTAGTTCAAACAACCCATCTGTTAGTCAGCAACCAACTGGAGTCTAAAAAGAGCTAAATGTCTTGACATAAAAATATCACTTCCAGCTTAACAAATATTTCAGTCATTTCAGTTTCATTTGAAACAAAACGAAACTAGAACACAGTTAATGATAATCAGAAAAGTTTCAAATTTTAAAAAAATTGGAATACAATATTCATTGGTCATATATGTTTGTTATTTATTTGTAATAATTATTTATCTGAGTAAGACTTATTTAGCTTGTGTATATATATAAATATGTGGATTCAATTATGCAGATTTTTTTGCACAGCAGAGCACACAACAAAACACTGATAATTGGGAGCATTAACCATCATTGCATCAAATTATATCAATTTCATCTGCAGCAGTTTGCAGCTGTAGACTTAGGACATCAATATTCATAAAAATGTTTTACTGATTTCTTATTACAGGACCTTAGATGATATATGTAGGTAACTGATATTTTTCTTCCAGGTCTACTAAACAGCTAATGAGTGAATAATGGAATAACCAATCAAAATCTTTTTGATTATTTATCAGTTGGAGTTGAGCATAGGGAACTGGGCAACTAACAAACATTATAGAGCTAAAGCATTTCTCATTGAGAAAATAAATGAAAATGAATTGCCTGTTGAAACTGCAGTTGAGATTGCTGCTAATTTCCTTAAGCAGTTGAAAGTTAAATGGGCTTGTGTGCATCGAAAAAGAAGTAGGTTCCTTGTAAAATATTCTGATTGGCTCCAAATAACAATTCACAGACCTCAAGAAGATTGTTCTTCAAATAGGACAGGCAGACCTCCTATCAAAAATTGAAGATGCTTCACTGAAAACAAAACGCAGAAAACTGCTGAACTTACATCTTTGTCACCTTCTAGACTTTACTTTTACAGCTTCTGCTGTTTTGAAAAGAGAGCCATTCTAAGTGTGCCCAAGCACTTGGCAGCATTTCGAGCACAAGCCACATAACTTAGAATCAGCTGTGACTTATTCCCAAATGATGAAGCTCTGGCTTTATTATTTGACTGTTCCCTTCAAAGTCATCTTATCAACACCCAAGAACCAAAGCACTGGAGAAAGGAATAAACCTGTACCCAACTTATAATCATATCCGGCAAGCCAAAGAAGAATGTTTCCCTCCTTAGTTAGTGAATGGAAAATTTCTGACTTCTCAGCAGAGATCAACTTCAAGACTTGTTAGATCATACTATCCAAAGGATTTTATTGGCTACCAAGTTCTGTCAAGAAGAATAAAAATTCTCTTGGATAACCTTGTATATACCTGTAAAGTAGGGTTTGATGGAACAACTGGTCTAAGTCTTTATAAACAACCTCATTCAGAATTAAAGAACGTGATCTTGTTGCTGAAAATAGTCTTTTTCATGACTTGCATGGTCCCACTTCAACTTATTGGTCATGACTCTGATAATAAAGAGGTAGTCATTTGAAGAACCCTAAGCCTTCTTCAACATTATATTGTCGACCTATAAGGGTTCAAATATGTTAAAGAAAGCAAGGAAGTTATTAAGGAAGAAGAAAAGTATATTGATTCAAGTATAAAACTTTGCACCCCACAGTTATTGAAGAGAATGTTTGTGTATTTCACGACATAAAGCTTACAATGATTGATGGTAAAGTCACTGCCTCAAGTCAATGCTGCAGTCTTTGTGGTGCAACACCTAAGCACATGAATAACATAGATGAGATTTTCAGCCGTCCATTAACATCAGAAGGTCTACAATATGGGCTTTCAGTTCTTTTGCCTGGATTAGATGCATGGAATGTTGCTTGCACATTTCTTACAAAATTCCTATAGAAAAGTGGCAAGCAAGAACAAGAGAAGAGAAGGAAGTTGTCCAAGATCATGAAGAGAATCATACAGCAAATGTTCAGAGACAAAACAGGATTAATTATTGATGTACCCAAGCCTTGTGGATATAGTACAACTAATGACGGCAATACTGCACGCAGATTTTTTCAGGACTATGAAGTTACTTCTGAAATTCTTGAATAGACTCAGACTTTATCAGGAGGTTGTATGTAATTTTGTGACAATTTCTTCAGGCCTTGATATTGATCCTGACCTGTTTGAGAGATTCTGCTTAGAAACAGCAAAGGCTTTATGTTGAAAGATTTGGATGGTGTTACATGCCTCAAAGTCTGATCGTCTTCTTGTTCATGGAGCATCTGTCATACGCCATTTTAATCTACCTATTGGAATGCTATCAGAAGCAGCTCAAGAAGAAGCAAGGAACAAGGAATTCAAAAATTTCGAGAATCATTTTCAAGAAAATCATCAAGAAAAAAAGAAGAAGATTTGATGAGACGTCTTCTTTGCCGTCTGATCCAGTGATCAGTTCACTGAGAAAAAATAATCACATATCAAAGAAGGTTTGCCAGCTGAAACTCAAAATCTGTTATTAATAAATTGTGAATCTAATAATTAATCTGACTTAATTGTTAATAATATTATGCAATTTGAAATTACTTCTAGTAGTAAATGTTGGCTAATTGATGGCATGTATACATAGATATATGCAATATGTAATTAATATTAGATTGTATTTGATTAGTTAACATTGACACCAAAGGATTTGTTGTTACTTTATTTTTTGTAAAGAATGGCTGAAAAATACCAGTATTGAATGAACTTACTGTTAAACCTATCAAATACACCCCATGTTTTTGCGGAAATTAAGAATATTCTCATAAAATTGTTTTATAAAGTCTTTTCTATGATACAAAAGTAAATTCACTCAGTTGTACATGGTCTGAATAGGTATACCTAATTTTGTCCCAAAAATGCACTCTCTGGCCCAGTGTGCATAGGTACGGATGATTATGTCAAGGAGGAAGAGATTCCTCCATCCATCACCAATAAAAGAACAACAAGAACAGATGAAACGAGGAATAGACATGAAAACACACGTGGATGTAATGATTGTCTTGGTAGATTGTGCAGTAATAGCAACAACACAATTAACAAACATTATAAGAAATTTTATGAAATATAAAAAAAAGAATCCACTGATTTGAGCACCCATGAAAAAGGTTGCATGTGCCTTGAGCACCTGATATTGTATTATAAAGGAAAACAAATAAATGTCGTGAGTAAATTCTAGAAAAAATCCAATTTGTTAATGGAAAAAAAGAAAAAACTCGACCGCTATAACAAAATATTTTCAATAGCTATATTATCCATGGAACGTTAGTGGTCTGCAGACCAGATTACGGAAGTACAACGATTGCTAAAAGAATATGAACAATGGTATTGTGTTGACAACATGTCAACAAAACCGTGGCAACAATAGGTGGAGGAAATTTAGGGACAGCCGTGTACTCTATGTACACAACAAAGTTCATGACAAAGTAGTAGGCTACCTGTGAACTTTACTGACCTGCAAATGTCGAGTATTAGAATCCAAATGAAAAACGATAATTATGTCATTTATAATTTATACAACCAACCTAATAAAAATTGGCACTGATAAACTTAAAGAATGATTTAACAGTGCCAAGGAACCTCCTTAACAGCAGGTGATTTTAATGCTCATAACCAAACAATATTTGGTAGGGGGTTGCCTCAAAGAAAATGGCCCCCCTAGTTCTGCTGTGCCAGAAGAAGTTACCACCTTTCATCTCTCCAGCCACTTGTACTGCAGAAGCTTCTTCGTCGGTCGTGATCGTTTGCAATAGTTGTGCACTGCGTAACAGAAGCTATTTGATGTGGGAACTCTGCCCTGCCTCTGGGAAATGACCGTGGTGCTCAGGCTTCATGAAATTAACTGTAACATCTATGTACAGATGGTAGGGATCAACATGTGATGGATGGAACAGCTAGAAATGTTTGTTGTCTCATCAAAACCTGCTGATTGGGATGAGCCTTCTTGTTCACTTTGCTTCCTTGCCCCTGGTTGTCATTGTGTTCAAGAGGTGTTCCTTCTATTCACTGCTTGCATCCTTAATAATTGCAGAAACATCTGCTTTTGTTTGCCTTCGTTCTGTGCCCTCACATTTCACTCGGTTTTTCTTTCGATAGCGAGGTCTTGCGGCATGAGAGATGAAATCATTCTTTTTCGTGTTTATATCATATAATTTCAGCTACCAGAGCTCTCTCTCTCTCTCTCTCTCTCACACAGACTTCATTGAGTCACACCTGTCTTTCCTAACCCATACCAAAGCCGTGATTTCCCGACTCCAGACTTCTTCTCCTTCTTGATGGGGAAGGCAACACATCTCAGAATGTGCTCCATCGACAAACATCTCGTGAGTGGTGCACTACTCTTATGAGAGACCCTGGCAAGAAGCCCAACCTTTTTCCTTCTGCAGCAGCGGCGGCAAGGGGAAGGCCAATTCGGAAATCTTCCCAAGTCAACGATATCTCCCTGGGGGCTCAGAAAAGAATATGTGAACACTGCGTTTGCATGCAAGGTTCTGATCCCGACTTCAGTTGGACACAATAATGATCCCTGCACTTGTCTTTAGTGTATGTAACCGGGAATGAAATGACTTGTAATTGAGTATAATAGGAATGACTTTACTGTAGTATTAAGGTAAAGGCCACCTTGTGATATAGTCGTATCAGAAGACGAAGTCAAAGCCAGCCGAGCATTCGGAACCGGAGGAGGCAATGTAATGAAGGCAGGAGATATTAGACCGATGCCTCAATACACAAAAATGGAATAGCTCTTTTCATTTCAAACACTGAGGTTTAATGGAGGTTTATCCTTAAGATGCCAGTTTATATATTGAAAGGAATAACGACAGCAGGTGACTCAGGCTGGTTTGAGAGAGACTAAGAAGAAGACCTAGACCTATGTTGTCTGAGCAGGACAGACCTTTTAACAAGTTGATTGACTGATTGACTGGTTTACCACATGGCTAATACAGGCTTTATACGAACTAGAGTGGGGAAAGATTTATTAACATTTACAGTACTAGCATATATTGGTAGTATAGAGGCTGGTTTACATGCTAGCTTCCGAAATGACTTTCGTATGGGGAGTGGCACTGAGAGAGAGAGCCCGATTTGTGAATCAGACCAATTTTTCATTAGCAGTTTTGCCTTCATTTGGTTTTTCGGTTTCAGTGAACTGTAGCCTATACAGAGAACTTTAATAAAGGCTTTAGCCGAAGAACTTCATCGAATGAGCACACCAAATCTATCAATCAATTCAGGGGAAATTCTTATGCCGACGTCACCACCTTTCTAGTTTCCTCCAAAATCTTCCCACCACCACCACCTTCTCCTCCTCCACCACCTCCCGCCTCGTGGCCATCTGGAAGTACTGGACATCAAATGTTGCTGTGTTATTCACCAGACGTCAATGGTATCTCCACAATAACTAAACCACCATCTATATAGATAATATTCATGAAAAAGAAAGTAAAATATCGCGTCAATCCATTGGAAATCAACTGGCAGTTGTTCCATATAAATGAATGGGGTTTTCAGTGTTGGTGATGTGAGAATCGAGTCTGTAGCTCCTGTTTCCACGCCCTCCCCTTGGGGACACCCAGATGAATAAACCTCTTTCCCTTTCAGTTACTCATTCATTCATTCATGAATTATTAATTATTCTCTTTACATATTCAAATAGGGTATAATAACACAGATTCCAGGGTGGACACTGAACAGTGACAAGCACATAGGTCTAGGTTTACAGCTCTCTTGGATGCCCCTAGTTGGGTATTACACAGTATGCCTTATGGGTAACAATTTAGTTGATATTAAAACATTAACCCATCAGTGTGACCAAGTATTGAATGGCAGTGGAGGCCTGGTGGACTGGACTCAATTAGCCACAGAGATGAACTGGACCACGAGTTTACCTCTCCACTGGCCAAATCCGAGTTTACCTTGGTTCTTATCCAGTCTATATTGCATAAACATGGGTATTCTTAATTGATGGTATATGCATTCATCTATCCCATAACAATTTCAGACCAAAATACCCGCTGTAAGACGTTGAAATAGGAACTTGCGAATTTGAAAGTCTCAGTTCGAGCATCAAGTAAAAAGATGGCAGAAAGTCAGGAACAGATAAAAGCAATGACGTCATCAAATGCCGACTCAAAGGTTTGAGAGAGATCAGTGGGGTCTTCCACAGATATCTGACGCCTCTCAGCAGATTGATTCAACGTAGACTCTGATTACTTTGATCCTTTCTGTCCGCCATATTTGTTTATGATACGCCCTGGGGGACTTTGTATTGAGAAATTTGATGTATAATTCTTCGCATTTTGTCCTGAAATTGATATTTTCATGACCGAAGAGGCACCTATTGATAGCAAGTGAAGGAATCCTTTTCCCTGTACTAGTATTTAGGACATTTGAGGTACAGGCCAAAGGGGGGAGAGAGAGAGAGGTTGTTAGAATCCAGGTAGGATGTATGACATCACCAGGAGGACTTGGTGAAGATGTTGCGTTTCAAAGCAATAACAGATGCTTCCCGATTCATTAAACGGTTTACGCTTTCACTATCGTAAACAAAGACGCATTAAATGCCAGGCATTTTCAACTGTGTTTATTCTCGACTTAAAGAAAGAGAATTGTTGAGACTCAGGTGGGACTGCCAACAGATGCCTCAGTCGAGGGCTTGAGGAGTGCTGCTTCTATCTGAAGTAGATTCCACGATCTCTTCTTAGGAGGAGAGAACTATCAGGGGAAAAGCCAGCGTCCTAACCACTAGGTAGATCACAAGCACACAGATGTGTTGCTGTGGAAGTTTTCTGCACCGAGTTTCATCCGGCTGTTTAAGTCTGCAGGGGCAATGGCTGTGTTGGTTTGGTTTCTGCTGAAGCTGCAGTGAGAGGGCAAATGGCTTCAACCAGAACCCCCAAGTATGAGTTGCCATAGAAAAAATGTGTGACCAGAGAGAGAGGAGATGCCTGACAGTCGTGGGTCTCAACGTCCATCATGATGTCGCAAAGAAGAGTCATTGATGGAAGCAGGATCCACAGGACAAGAGTTAGAATTATAGATAAACAAATCCTCCTTTTACTGGACAGGATTGGTGTTAGTGACGTCATGAGTTCTTGCGTATCATTTTTATTATTAAAAACTACATACGCCTTATATATTCCATTCAAGTTATTATATAAATTATACAAAGCTATAATTATTACTATAATCAGTTGTATTGTCGAAGAATTTGAGAATTTGCTCACCATTTGTATTAGAAGACTTTAGGAGGAATCTGTGAAAGATGACTGGGTGCACGAAGTAAACACTGGCTTCGTTCTTTAATGCAGCAAAACGAACAGAAAACAGATATTAATGTTGGGTTTCAACCTTTTTATCGTAAAATTGAAATAAATTCTAAATTGTTACTTTTAAAGATTATTGTTTATAAATCTAATACATTGTAGCGTAAAGGGTAATCAGGTGATGTACAAACAGCAGGCAGGAGAATCCAGGGGTTATAATTTCCTGAACGTCGCCATTCTCTCCCAGAGAGCAGATACAGAGATAATCCAGACACTCAACTTCTTCTTCCTTCCTTCCTTCTCGACACTTGTTCTTTTAAACCTTAAATGTGTTAAAATTATTTAAAAATGGAGGATTTTATTTTTCACATATGAAATTTATTGAGACTTTGGCTCAAAGAAATCTTGAAAATCGAATCTTTGTTCTTTTTATTTTTCTTTTTCTTCTTCTTCTTTTGTATCACTTCTTCTTCTTCGTCGTCGTCAAATTTTATTATTGGAACCTCTGACCTTGCCACGTTTGTTTACTTTACCTGACGCACAAAGTGTATACCAGTGATCCTGTGGCCATTTATATTTTCGTTCATTTGTCCTCATTAACGAAGAAAAACCCTAATATATCTGTAAGTAATAATAATTAACGTTATTAATTTGATGTATAAAGAGGCATATAAGGAGATAGACGTCTAATAAGAGAGAGAGGTGACGAAATAGGAAGGGCTGGTCAAAAGAGCTGATCAGGTGTCACGGACATAATATTTCGATAAAGTAAAATAATAATGATAGAGTCCTGAATGGGTTGAAATACCGTCGAAATGTTGGGATTTTAAATATGTGATACACTCAGAGGCCCCTTTCGGTGGAAATAGGCTTCTATCCTCTGCAGGGGTCATGGCAAATGCCTTCCTACCTACCCATGAGGCCTCTGGAGCCATACAAGGCTGTAGCCTTCCTTAGGAGGCTCCTTCCTGCCTGGGTCGTTTGCCAGGCATGAATTTCCTTAGGAGGCTGTTTCCTGCTCTGACTTTGCTTTAGCCTTCCTTAGGAGGCTCCTTCCTGCCTGGGTCGTTTGCTTTAGCCTTCCTTAGGAGGCTCCTTCCTGCCTGGGTCGTTTGCTTTAGCCTTCCTTAGGAGGCTCCTTCCTGCCTGGGTCGTTTGCTTTAGCCTTCCTTAGGAGGCTCCTTCCTGCCTGGGTCGTTTGCTTTAGCCTTCATTAGGAGGCTCCTTCCTGCCTGGGTCGTTTGCTTTAGCCTTCCTTAGGAGGCCCTTCATGCCTGGTCGTTTGCTTTAGCAAAACCTTAGAGGCTCCTTCCTGCCTGGGTCGTTTGCTTTAGCCTTCCTTAGGAGTTTCCTTCCGCCTGGTCGTTTGCTTTAGCCTTCCTTAGGAGGCAATGCCTGGGTCGTTTGCTTTAGCCTTCCTGCTGAGGCTCCTTCCTGCCTGGATGGCAAATGGCTTTAGCCTTCCTTAAAAGAGGCTCCTTCCTGCCTGACTCGTTTGTTTAGCCTTCCTTAGGGAGCTCTCCTTCCTGATATCGTGTTGATTCAGCCTCCGTCATGATGTCCTTCAAGCCTGGGTCATTTGCTTTATGAATGCTTGGGATCCTTCCTGACAAGGGTTAGTTTGCTTTAGCCTAAATAGGATCCTCCTTCCTGCCTGGGTCGATTGCTTTAGCCTTCCTTTGCCTGAGGCTCCTTTTTTCCTGGGTTTCATTTGCTTTAGCCTTCCCTTAGGAGGCTCCTTCCTGCCTGGGTCGTTTTAGCCTTTAGCCGTTTGCAGAGAGAGCCTATAAAGGCTCCTTCCCTGCCTGGGTAATTGACTATTAAGGCTCAGCCTTGTATTGCTTTAGCCTTCCTTTGAGGCTCCTTCCTCCTGAGTCATTTGTTTAGCCTTTAGGAGGAATTCTGCCTGGGAAAGATTTGACTTTAGCCTCCGTTTATTAGAGGCTCCTTCCTGCCTTGGTCGTTCTTTAATGCCTTGCCAACAGAAAACCTTCCTGCCTGGGTGTTTGCTTTAGCCTTCCTTAAGGCTCCTTCCTGCCTGGAGGTCGTTTGCTTTAGGAAATCCTTCCTGCCTGGGTCGTTTGTTTAGCCTTCCTTAGGAGGCTATTCCTTATTAAATCTTTGCATTTTAGCCTCCTTAGGGGCTCCTTCCTGTGGGTGGTTTGCTTTAGCCTGGCAGGAGGCTCCTTCCTGCCTGGGTCGTTTGTTTCAACTAGCCTTCCTTAGGAGGCTCCTTCCTGCCTGAGTCGTTTGAGAGCCTTCCTTAGAGAGGCTCCTTCCTGCCTGACAATTATCGTTTGCTTCTTCCTTCCTTCCTTCCTTCCTGACACTTGTTCTTTTAAACCTAAATGTGTTAGAATTATTTAAAAATGGAGGTTTTTATTTTTCAAATAGGCTCCTCCTATTGAGACTTTGCTTTAGCCTTCTTGAAAATCCTTCCTCCTTCTTTGCTTTAGCCTTCTTCTTCCTTTTCTTTTGCTTCTAGCCTCTTCTCCTTCCTGCTTCTTCTTTGCTTTAGCCTTCCTTAGAGGCTCCTTCCTGCCTGGGTATTTGCTTTACCTTGTTTAGGAGGCTTTCCCTGCCTGGGTATTACTTTAGCCTTAGGAGGCTCCTTCCTTTTCATTCATTTGTCCTCATTAGGAGGCTCCTAATATCCTGCCTAATTAATTTGCTTTAGCCTTAATTTGGAGGCTATAAAGCCTGGGTCATTGCTTTAGCCGTCTGATAAGAGGCCCTTCCTGAGGGACGACATGGCTTTAGCCTTCCTTAGGAGGCTGATCCTGGGCTGGGTCGTTTGCATAATATTTCCTTAAAAGGCTCCTTCCTAATGGGTAATAGAGGTAAGCCTGCCTGGGTTGAAATACCGTCGAAATGTTGGGATTTTTTATCTTTAGCCTCAGAGGCCCCTTCCTTTCTGGGTGTTTGCTTTAGCCTTCCTTAGGTCCTCTGCCTGGGTCGTTTGCTTTAAATGCCTTCCTACCTAGGAGGCCCTCTCCTGCCTGGGTCGTTTGCTTTAGCCTTCCTTAGGAGGCTCCTTCCTGCCTGGGTCGTTTGCTTTAGCCTCATTTCGGTTCTTTCTTCTGATTTTGTCTCATTTTGTGGATTTTTTTTTTTTGTAGGAAATGGCCGGAACTCTGCTTATTTTGTCTTGTTTGACTGGAAGGGAGGGTTAGGGAGCCTGTCTTTTATATCAAAGACCGAAGTCTTAAATATTTCGTCTCATTAAATTTAAGGTTTGGGTATAACGGGCCAATATCAGGTTGAACGGGAATGTTTTGGGGGTGGCCACTCTTAGGGTTAAATGTCTAATGCAATTTTGTGTTTTCTCTGATTTTAATGAATTTGAGATTCTTTTATGTCATGGACAGTTGGTGAGCCCAACCCATTTAATCCCTCCTAGGCTACTAGCCTAACGGGTTTTTGTGACATCCCTTTGGCCCTTAGCTGACCCTGAGGTGCACCCCCTTTTTTTTTACCCTTAAAGGTCATGTGGTCTCCAATCCCACTTCCTCTCTTCAATCTTGCTCTCAAGCCTCTCTAACTATTACTTGGATGTGCAACTGTGGGTTTTATGCCAGTTCTACTTTTTGATCCTTATAGCCTACTTCATCTGTTTATGGCGCTCACTGTCTTGCTGTCCAACCACTCCAACTCCTGCCCTTCATTGTCATAATCACTGAAAGTGTCCAAATGCTTGGCTTCACAGCCTAAATTTCTTGAACTGAATCAAATCGTAACCCCCTAGGCTAGGGGGCAACAGCAATGGTTAACGCAGTTAGGCTACGAGCTGGGGTTTTGATTAGGGTCCAACCTAACCCATCCTATTGTAAGGTTATGCAGTATTTGAATCACGGCGCTCTCATACGAGGCATAGGGCCCGAGAGAAAGTGTCGAGACACCCAGGTGTCTGGTTGCCGAGACACCCAGGTGTCTGGTTGCCGGGACGCCCAGGTAGACACCCAGGTGTCTGGTTGCCAAGACACCCAGGTGTCTGGTTGCCGGGACGCCCAGGTAGACACCCAGGTGTCTGGTTGCTGGGACGCCCTTGTGTCTGGTTGCCGGGACACCCAGGTGTCTGGTTGCCGAGACACCCAGGTGTCTGGTCGCCCGGGACACAGGTGTCGGTGTACCGCGGCGCCAGTGTCTCGATTCTGCCCCGCCAGCTGCTTCGGTTGCTTTCGAGAGATAGTTCTTGTGTCTCTCGAACTTTAGGGTTCGAGCATGCAAGATCCACGAACCTAGAATTCTATGAGCCTTCTTCGAGGGCCTTGGCCTCGGTTTAGGCCTCGAAAGGAGTTTAGAGTTCGGGAAAGCAATTGTTCACAGCAGGTAGTCACGGCCTGCCCGGTTATGAGTCTGGCTGGCTTCGGCTCGACTTGGCTTGCCAGACTGGCTCGGCTCGACTCGACACAGCTTGCCGAACTGGCTCGGCTCGACTTGACCGGCTTGCCAGACTGGCGGCAGCTCGTTTTCGGCTCACCCCCTCTCATACCTCCCAGTCTGCCGCATACCGACCAGCTGGATCGCGTTCTCGTGATCGGCTCGGCTCGGCTCGGCCCTACTCGGTTTTTTCCGATTCGGGTTCTCGTGTATGCTCGAGTGAATTTTTTGCTCTTCCCAGGAAAGCACTTTGCCACGGCATAGGTGCTCTTCTTTCCCCGTGTGGCAGTAATCTCCTTCGGTTGATTATTGCTCACAGTCCGCCTCCTGCTTATCATTCTGGCAGGACAGGCCCAGAACTTCTCTTTTCTCCTCACCTGTTCTCCTCTCCTTTGGTTTGTTCGAGAAGGAAAAGCGAGGCCAGACAGAGGAGAAAGCTCCGACAGAAATTTTCTTTCGGAGTTCGGCTGCACCTGGCGTGCTTTGGGTGTCGGTCCCCGATTCTCTCGTATTATAACCAGGTAGCTGAGAAGGGTTTCATGGGATCTGTCAGGTCTCCTCAGGGGGAAGTACAGGTTTTCACGCATCGGAACAATGGTCTTCCTCTTCAAGTCGATGCAGCCCGGTGTTCTCGGGAACCGCGCTGATTCGTCGTGCGAGATCCTGGGACAGGACATGGCTCCCCCAATGAATAACCTTCATCACTTGCAACCCTTGCAGTTTCTGAGGGCGAGATGTCAGGGACCGCCGCAGTCCTGTCTTCGGCGTTCTCGACCTGATGGATTCTTTTTCTTGATGGTTAATTCAGAATTCCGAAACGCAAACTTCCACCCTGCCTCGGCAGAATATGAATTCTTCTTGCCTGGAGGTCTGACTCTGTTCCCGCTGATGTAGTTCGATCGCTGTCATTGCTGGTTTTCATGTATGCTGTTGCAATGCTTCCTGCGTATCTGTGGTCTATCTGCTCCTGCTGTTCCCTGTGTTTTGCTCGTGTCAACTCTACGACAGTCTCGGGGCTGCTCTCCTGGTCTCCTGCCGCAGCCGCCCTGATCGCTCCTGTCGATGCTGGTGACTTTCAATGACACTCTGTCTGTTGCATTAGCTCCTGCCTTCCGAACAGCTACGTAGCTCCTGCATCGAATGTCCTGATCGTGCCCGCTTCTTCTCCTAGTGGTCGTGCCCGGGGCCACTTCCGCCAGTGTTCCTGCCTGCTGCCATCCTGTAGAAGACGTGGGCGTGAAGGGAAGGAAGTCGCCTTGTGGAAGTGACGTTCCTGGCCGTTGCATAGCTCCTGCTCTCCGAACCTTTGCCGTAGCTCCTGCATCGGCTGTCCTGATCATTCCTGCTGCTCCTGGCGGTCGTGCCCGGTCCGCCTTCCGTGCGTTCCTGCTAGCTGCCCCAGAGGTTACGATGTCCGCCATCCTGTAGAAGATGTCGGCGTGAAGATTTAGGAAGTGGTCCTGTTGAGGTGATTTTCCTGGCCGTTGCAGTAGCTCCTGCCCTCCGATCTGCTGCTGTAGCTCCTGCATCGGCTGTCCTGATCATGCTTCTCCTGGTGGTGGTGTCGCTCCGTTGTGTTCCTGCCGGACTACCCTGGAGGTTACGATGTTTCGTGTCCACCATCCTGTAGAAGATGTGGGAGTGGAGATGAAGGAAGCTGTCCTGTGGAAGTAGCCGCCGTCTTCTTCATCTTATCTTCGATTTCGTCTTCTGCTGCGTCTTCCCTTCCTCTCCCGAGGTCCTGGAGGTCCCGAGAATCGGCAGACCTTCATCGGCCGAAGGAAGGATGCTGCTTCTTCCCCTTGATGCCCTTGGACATTTAGGGACTGCCTCCTTCCGAGGAGGCAGTGGGTCTCTCGTTGGCTCTTCCCGACCTTCGGGTTAGGGAACCGATTCGCATAGCCGTGGGTTTTGTGTTTCGGAAGCCGCGGGCGCGCAGACCTCAGTTTGCGTTCCCGTTCCCGAGTCTTAGAGGTTCCGCCTCTAAGATGGGGCTGCTTCAGGCGCTCGTTCACGAGCTGCTTCGAGTGCTCGAGATTCTATGGAATATCGAGTATCCCGATCTGGTCTGGAGAGATTTTCCTGGGCCCAGTTCGGGAGCAGTGCGAGAGAAAGGGCCGAGGCACCCAGGTGTCTCGGTTCCTCTTCCTGCCAGCACCGCAAGCGCTCCCCGAGTGTTTGCCAGTGCTCGGTCGGGTTCCCAGCCTGGTGTCTCGAACCTCTCGGTTCGAACACCAGAAGAAGCAAGGAAGAGATTCACTTTGGGAGTCCTGCGGGACTTCCAAGGGACTGACACTCTTCCGGAAGACAAGTTGGCCGATTCGCATTTTCCTGTGGGATCTTGCGTTTCGGGGGCCGCGAGAGCACGGCCTCTCGAGGCCATTCCCTCGTTGCCAGTCTTGGAAGTCTGCATCTAAGACTGGTTCTGTGCTTGGCTCTTTTAATCTATTAGGTAACAAAGCAGCCGCTCCCGATTTTCGGAAGTCTCGTGGGTAGCTCGAATTCTATGAATCACGAGCGCTCTCCTTACGAGAGGCATAGGACGAGAGAAAGTGTCGAGACACCCAGGTGTCTGGTTGCCGAGACACCCAGGTGTCTGGTTGCCGGGACGCCCAGGTAGACACCCAGGTGTCTGGTTGCCGAGACACCCAGGTGTCTGGTTGCCGGGACGCCCAGGTAGACACCCAGGTGTCTGGTTGCTGGGACGCCCTTGTGTCTGGTTGCCGGGACACCCAGGTGTCTGGTTGCCGAGACACCCAGGTGTCTGGTCGCCGGGACACCCAGGTGTCGGTGTACCGCGACGCCAGGTGTCTCGATTCTGCCCGCCAGCTGCTTCGGTTGCTCGGGGGGCTTCGTTCTTGTGTCTCGAACTTTAGGGTTCGAGCATGCAAGATAGCAGACACAGAATTCCCCTATGAGCCTTCTTCTCGAGGGCCTTGGCCTCGGTTTCGAAGGAGTTTAGAGTTCGGGAAACTAGCAATTGTTCACAGCAGACGAGTCTGGCCTGCCCAGTTATGAGTCTGGCTCTGGCTCGGCTCGACTTGGCTTGCCAGACTGGCTCGGCTCGACTCGACTGGCTCGACAGCTTGCCAGACTGGCTCGGCTCGACTTGACTCGGCTTGCCAGACTGGCTTGGCTCGCTTTCGGCTCGCCCCATCTCGCCTGCCTCCCAGTCTGCCGCATACCGACCAGCTGGATCGCGTTCTCGTGATCGGCTCGGCTCGGCTCGGCCCTACTCGGTTTTTTCCGATTCGGGTTCTCGTGTATGCTCGAGTGAATTTTTTGCTCTTCCCAGGAAAGCACTTTGCCACGGCATAGGTGCTCTTCTTTCCCCGTGTGGCAGTAATCTCCTTCGGTTGATTATTGCTCACGGTCCGCCTCTCCTGCTTATCATTCTGGCAGGACAGGTAGGGCTACTCTTTTCTCCTCACCTGTTCTCCTCTCCTTTCGGTTGTTCCGAGAGGAGCGAGACGGACAGAGAGAGCTCCGACGAAATTTTCTTTCGGAGTTCGGCTGCCTGGCGTGCTTTGGGTATCGGTCCCCCGATTCTCTCGTATTATAACCAGGTAGCTGAGAAGGGTTTCATGGGATCTGTCAAGGTCTCCCTCCAAGGGGAGAAGTACAGGGGTTTCACGCATCGGAACAGCGAGGGTCTTCCTCTTCAAGTACGATCGCCCCCGTGTTCTCGGGAACTTCGCGCTGATTCGTCGGCGCGAGGATCCCTGGGACAGGACCGCGGCTCCCCCAATGAATAACCTTCATCACTTGCAACCCTTGCAGTTTCTGAGGGGCCGAGAATGTCAGGGACCGCCGCAGTCCTGTCTTCCGAGAAACGTTCTCGACCTGATGGATTCTTTTCTTCGATGGAGTTAATTCAGGTCGAAACACCAAACTTCCACCCCTGCCTCGGCAGAATATGAATTCTTCTTGCCTCGGAGGGTCTTGCTGACCACAGTTTTTTGGGCAATTCTGGTGCTAAGAAGAAGGACTTTGTCCCAATTCGGATCTCCAGTTTCGTAAGTCCCGAGTTGGCTCGACCCTTGGGAACGAACCTTTACTTGGTTCTGCCTTTCTCTTTCAGAGATTTGCCAGATACCCTGGTAATCAAGGTTCCCACCAGGGCACTGCCTTGTCCTTTGGACAATGGCCAAGAATTTTGGGTCTTATCATTTCAACTCGACCTTGGGTTCAAGCCAGCCCACCTCAACTCCTTAGCTAAGAAGTCCTAGGCTTCAGAAGAAGATTGCAACTGCTGATGCCTGGACAAAATGATGCTTATCGAGTCTCTGGAGCTGGCAGCAACATTGCCGAGACCTGGGAATGGATTCCTTCAGGAGAAGTATCTATTTCCCTTAGGTCTCGGCAATTCTTTCCATCGCCTCTCCCCACCACCTGCCCCGTTCCCCCGATTCGGGAAATGCCAGCCGGCTAGAGCTAATTGTCTCGGTTCCCTGTCATCTTGCAGAAGCTTCCCCATGGTCGAAAATGGAAGTCTGCTTCCTTTTGCCCGTTCTTTCCTCTTCGAGGTATGAGGAAAGAGTTAGGCTAATGCTTGATTATAGGAACCTTCGAATATGCCTTCATATTTCCCTCAAATCTTGTGTCTACTCACAGATTCACAGGTTGAGGAATAGGCGCACACTGGTAAAGACCTTGTCTTGAATTTGTGCGACCGAGATGATTAGTACCTTCCCGTCACCGTCCTGGGCTCAGGGCAGCCTTTTGGCCGTCCGAGAATCCAGGATGGGTTTTATGCACTCACTGGTTTCATTGAACAATAAAACCACAGTAGTGACTTTTGTCGACAAACAGGAGGCAATCGTTTTTTCCCCCTGCTTTATCTCGACATTTGAAGGTACTCGAGTGTTGTTCTATTGCACACTCGACAGCTCAATTAACCAGATGCATCCCTGGTGGGGATGTATTGGTAGGCAAGCCTGGCCTCGGGTTTGAGTGATCGGGACAGAACATGCTGCTCACTCTTTTTTCACGAAGACTCATACAGAGACTGCTGGACTGAGAAATCCCTACCGTCCTTCTGTTGCCTCCTGCACACAAGTCAGTAGTGTTTTCTCGCTCCCTCATACCAGACCAGGGGCCGCTCTGTTGAGGCATGCTGTCTTTTTGGTGAAAACTCGATATCAACGTTTTTTCCCTCCGTATTTGTCCGTTTCGCTAGGGGTTCACAAACATTGCTCACCCCGAGTTACAGACAAATACTTAAAGACTTCCCCTCCTTCCGAACTGATTGCCGAGGCATCGAGAAGAATTCCGCTTGACCCATCCTCCTGTGCAGCTACACAAGAAGCGGTTCTTGAGGCAGTACATCCCTGTGGGTTCAGGACTGGGAGACTTTCCAGCTTTCCTTGCAAGCACAGGCTTTCTCGCTGAGCGGCAACAGATATAGCTGGATATCCCTTGAAGTCCTCTGCAACACTGTCCCAGGGACTGGATCCGTCTTCGCTGGTGGTGTCGTTGTCGGAACTTCTTCCCGGGTCAGAGTCGCTTGTCAAGTCTGGACTTCCTCGTCTTCTCCGCCGAGGGCTGCTTCTCTCCCTTTCAGTTTTGAAGAATGTAGGCCCTTGCGACCTAGTCTTTTATCTGAAGTAGCCTTCGTCTCCTTAGTCGAGAGTTAGCTACGGACGAGAAGCTTCTTCAGTCATGCTGTCCCAGGGAATGTTTCCTGGGTGGCATGCGGCTCTCGTTTAGGGTTCCTGTCCGTGCTCTGCACTCGCCCTACGAGAGTCGTCGGATAGAGATATGCCCTCTTAGGTCCATCTCTCATCTTACCCTGGCCTTGGCGTAGAAGATGGAAGAACAGGGTGGGGATCATCCTTCTCGGATGTCGTAGGTGGACTCCAAATCCATTGGCATCGACTGTTGGGTTCGAGTCCTTCTTGTTCCCCTCCTCCTTGGACTTTGTATCGATGATCCAGATCATTCGTTACTTTGTCCTATTGGGAGCTGTGGTACTTTCCGAAAGGTTCGACATTCCTAACCTGGATGTCGTCAACGTTTTCGCCAGTACTGTCTCTCCCAAGGAAGAAGTGTCTAAGGGCACATCTTCCTCCTGACTTCGTGAAGCGATCAAGGAGGTACTTGGCAGCTGATGACAACGATACCGGTACCTTTCACCCGAGAGCTCACAAAGTCGATGGCTTGGTCCATCCCTCGCATTCCGGAAGAATATGTCGGTACCACAGGAGCTGAAGGCGGGTGTGTGGTCCCAACAGACTACCTTCACCTCCTTCTACCTCTGGGATGTTGCACACAAGTCCTTGGACACTTTTTCCTTGGGTCCTGTGGTGGCTGCTCAACAAGTTGTGTAGCTTATCCAGCTCCCTTAACGGGACAGGATTGCATCTCGCCTATGTTGTACGGCTGTGATGGCGAGAATGGAGGTTGAGTGACTGGCCTCTCTTCTTTCTCCCCATCCTGGCTCTCTTCCCACGGGCAGGGAGCGGAAATGCCGTTACAAGCTGGACCGGGCGATCGAGGCAGATAAGCGCATAACAGGAGCTCCGTTCTATTTCCGTTAAGGTTAATAGAAGCAACCCCACTCCTTCCTCTTGCAAGGGGAGGAAGGAGACCATGACTATGAGACAACCCAATGCTTGTATTTGCCTTATTGTCATCCGACGTCAAATTCTTCCCAGCCTACTTTGCATGAACTGACGTTTCCTCTTTCATGCAAAGGGACCCAGAAGTCTGACAACTGATCCTGCGTTTCTTACAACCCGATCTTTTGTCAGAGGCAGTTTTTCCCTTCCTCGCTCTCACGACCAGGAAGGGAAGACAAGGTGGTGAACTCCAGTCAGTTCAGAGAGACTTTCTCAGATTCCTCCTCCAATAAGTGAGTCTCCTAATGTAAAGGACCGAGGGTTTGTATATTGTGTCGGAACAAATAACAATTTTTAAAGTAAATTGTATTTTTCCTAACTATACAAACCCGAGGTCCTTTACAATTATGCCCACCTCATGCCACCCCTCAATCTGTACCTGGGCCGAAAGGCAAACTGGAATGTTTACATCCGGGCAGGCGGGTATCCCCGCCTACCTGGAGGTAGTTACTGCCTAACCACCTTGTTCAAGAGTTTAACGGCCGTTTCCAGCCTACGCCTGAAAGTATCTCCTAATGTAAAGGACCTCGGGTTTGTATAGTTAGGAAAAATACAATTTACTTTAAAAATTGTTATTTTTGCCAAAAGTTTTTGCCTGATGTCATCAGAATCTCAGAGGGTCGGCACTGGCATGCACTCCCCCCCCTTCCAAACATTGGCCTGAAAGTCCAGTAGGCTAGGCTAGTAGTATATACAGGATTTATCCAAACTAAACTTGCAGCTTGGTTAGGTTAGAATATTCTCATATCCTAGCATCATTACATTATAGAACAACAACTTTATATCTGGCTAAAAATTATCTTTGTTTAGCCCAAAATCCACTGCAGTTGGTTATATGGACAACTACAGAGTAGAATTAGTTTTGTGAAGCATCAGTAAGGTACAGCAGAACAACTTTATATCCAGCTACAAATGGTCTTTATGTAGCAAAAAAGGATTGTAATTGGGGATGGGTGAATGCAGAGATGGTGGTAACCAAGTTCTTGGTGAATTCCTTGACGCCTGTCATAAGCAGTTGTAAATGCTGAACACTTGCCCTTGTTGTAGAATGAACCAGGAAGCCTGAATACCCATATTTCAGTGCAAAGTAGCAAGTTAAGAAACTTAGATGGTAGAAGACGACTACTTTATACTCATAATAAGCCGCTGAGTATTTGTCTGTTGCAAAATGCTTCATTTGCTTTTCCACCATAATCCCCATTTTTTTGTGGATGTGCTGGTTATAGCCTAATTATTATACAAGAGATGTGCAGCAGAAAATTTGAAATTGTAGGAATAATTATAACAAAATCTGTGTAAGATTGTAGTAATATTAATAGAAGTTAACACCAGCCTGGGAGTGATGTGATATAATTTTTGTCTTGTATAATTGCTCTGAGTACGGTATATATGACTCTGTCTGTGGCAGATGAGTCATCTGGAGTGCTGATATCAGGTGGACACTTCAGAAATCAATTTTTTAAACATCTGACTTACCTGGTAGTTATATATATAGCTTAAAGTAAGTATAGCTTAGTTTTACCAGACCACTGAGCTGATTAACAGCTCTCCTAGGGCTGGCCCGAAGGATTACACTTATTTTACGTGGCTAAGAACCAATTGGTTACTTAGCAACGGGACCTACAGCTTATTGTGGAATCCGAACCACATTATAGTGAGAAATGAATTTCTATCACCAAAATAAATTCCTCTAACTCTTCATCAGCCGGCGGCGGGAATCGAACTCCGGCCCATAAGTCCCTGACGCGCGGCAGAATTGCAAAACTCGCGGTAATCGCCGATGGGTAGTCAGGTGTACCACCTGTGCGCCCTCTACCCAGGTACCTGGAACTATTCCAACTATTCCTCAGATCTTCCCTGCCGCCGTACCGGTTGCATCGTTAGGAATTTCGCTCGTTTGGCCCGTGTTTTTTCACAGAGTGTTTGGTGAAGTACACTTTGGCTTTGGCTTTCGCTTGTTTTTAGATTTTATTAACTAGAGGCTAGACGCCACTTTTAGATACTGTTGGTTTAGACCCTTGCTCGTTTTCATCTCTCTTACGATTTTCCTTTTTCCAAGATGTCTGACTCTGCTTCGAGTGTGAGAATGTGTGTGAGAGGATTTAAACCCAGCTTGCGATAAGCCGCTTTAGATCCCCACTCGATTTGTGTAAATTGCAGAGGTAAGAATTGTGAGTTAAAGGACAGGTGTGATGAATGTTTGGGTTTATCAGAGAAAGAGTGGATGGTTTATTATCGCTATGTTTCGAAGCTTGAAAGGGATAGGATCAGAAGAGCCGGGAGTAATAGATCTCGCTCTTCTAGAGATAATCAGGGAGTTGACAATTCTCCGCTTGTTAACAATCCTATTATTCCTTTCCCAGTAGTGGTAGTTCCAGACACCCCCACTGATATTGATAATGAGCCAACTTTGAAAGACATCATGACGGCCATTCAAACCTTTAGACAAAGGGTAGAATCCCTCGCAAGAGACAGAGAGGATTTTTGGTCGAATGTGACAGATATTAAACACTCAAGTGTTAGTGAGAAAATAAAAGTGCAAGTGTTGTGGAGGGTGCGATTGCTCAGTCCTGTCGTGCTCCTAGTCCTAGACCTCTTCCAAGCTCACCAACCCCTGTGAGAAGGAATGTCGACAGGCAAAGGGAGGCGAGAGGCTTTAGCTACCGGGCAGTCGTCCCCTCGAGCGTACCTGTTGACGCTTCCCAGGACGCTCACCCTCGCCATAGGAAAGGCAAGGTTAAAGTGTTTTTTCGTCCACCGGTTGCTGTACGTCAACTGGAGGAAGCTTTTGACCGATGTCGCACAGGCGGCCAGTTCTCAAGTAACCTCTAGGTTTGACGGGACAGCGAACGTTAGAAGTCTGGGCGCCGGGACGCCAGGACGTCGAGCGTCGAGAAGCTGGACGCCAGGACGTCGGGCGTCGAGAAACTGGACGCCAGGACGTCAGGCGTAGAGAAGCTGGACGCCAGGACGTCAAGTGTCGAGAAGCTGGACTCCAGGATGTCAAGCGTCATGAAGCTGGACGCCAAGACATTAAGCTTCAAGAAAATGGATGCCAACACGCCAGGCGTCGAGATTGGACGCCAGGCGTCAAGAAGTTAGACACCAGGACGTCAGGCGTCATGAAGCTGGACGCCAAGACATTAAGCTTCAAGAAAATGGACGCCAACACACCAGGCGTCAAGAGACTGGACGCCAGGGAGCCGAGCGTCAGGATGATATTTTGAAAGACGTCGCTACTTCCGTCTTCGGAAAATTGGAAGAAGAGAATGATGATATCCCGCATTCTCCTTTGGATCCTATTGAAGAGATTTCCGACGAAGACAATATTAAAGGCCATCAACTTTCTTCAGATTTGAAAAGACTTATGAAGCTATTTTCGGAAGTTTTTCCAGAGAACTTTATCCCGACTGCTCCTCGTTCCCCGCCTTCAGAATTTACTCTTGGGAAGGTGTATAAGAGGGCAGCATTTATGAAGATGGTTTTTTCCCGCTCGTCCAAGAGAGCGCTTAAAGTTATGAATGAGTGGATGCTTTCAAAGAAGGAACAAGGAAAGACAGCCTTTGCTTTTCCTCCAGCCAAGCTAGCTTTGAGGTCTAGCTTTTGGTATCAAACTGGAGAATCGTTTGGCCTCGGAATACCTGCCTCTTCCCAGGGAGACTTCTAGAATCTGATTGACTCTTCTCGTCGAGTGGCCATGGAGAAAACGAAGTTTTGTTGGTCAACATCAGAGTTGGACCACCTCCTCAAAGGAATTTTTAGGGCCTTTGAGGTCTTTAATTTTTCTGGACTGGACCCTGGGAGCTTTAGGAAGGAGGATGGAATTATTCAACACGACTGATACCGAAAAACTCATATGTCTGATGTGTATGGATAAAGAACTCAGAGTTGGTGCCAACGGATTAGCTGCTCTTTTCTCAGCGGGAATTCTTAAGAAAAGGGCCCATCTTTGCTTTTTCCTGGCTAATGGGGTCATGTCCAATCAAAAAATCAGAACTGATTTATGCCCTCTCTTTTTCTTCTCACCTCTTCCCTCAATATTTAGTAAAGGAGGTCTCTTCATCCTTGGCCCAGAAAACCACGCAAGATCTGATATCTAAATCAGCAAGAAAAGTCCTACCAACGACTTTCTTCACTAAAAAGAGTAAGGCTTAAGCTCCTGTGTTTCAGGTGTCTCAGCCCTTTCGTGGGCGGCCCTTCGGTAGAGGTTCCTTTAGGAAGGGTAGAAGAACGACAACGAGAAGAGGCTCTAGACAGGGAAGAAGCAGGACCTGACTATCTTCTCCTGGCAATAGGAGCCACACTGTCCAGCTTCTGGCAAGTGTGGGAGGAAAGAGGAACGGACCTATGGTCCATTCAGTTACTCTAAGAGCGGTACAAGATCCCTTTCCTGAGGAGACCCCCTCTAACAGCAAGACCAATAGACCTTAATGCCAAATGCAACGACAGAATCAAGGCAAAGGCTCTACAGCAACAAGTGTCTATGATGTTGCAAAAGGAGGCCATAGAGAGAGTTCGAGATCCGAAATCCCCAGGATTCGACAATAGGCTTTTCCTGATCCCCAAAGGCTCGGGGGGTTAGAGACAGGTGCTAGACGTCAGTGCACTCAACCTTTTTGCGCAAGAAAACCAATTTCGCTATGGAATCGACAAAATCAGTTCTAGCAGCGGTCAGACAGCACGACTGAATGGCCTCACTGGACCTCCAGGATGCGTGCTTTCACGTCCCCATGCACCCGAACTCCTAGAATTTTCTGAAGTTCGTTCACCGGAAAGTTTTTTCCAGTATCGTGATCTCTGTTTCGGCCTAAGCAGACGGGGCTGGCGTCTGGCGCCGAAGTCGAGACCTCTCAAGAGCAAGTTACCCCCTATTGAGGGACGTCATGATAAGTCTTCACAGGCTCCAGGTTGTAGCCACTGGAGCAGCCCGGAGCTCTTGCCTTCCAGCTCCAAGGGTAGCTCTCCTACTAGGAGCAAACGTAGACAGTCCTGTTCAGTCAGGATACCAGGCAGCAAGAGCGTGGTGGACGCTGTGCTGCCTTCCGTACGTCCTCCTCTTCCTCCTTCGGATGGGTACTCGTCTGCTGAACCCTCTCCACGATCCATTATTGACGATGAGGAGGAAATAATTCCCGTAGTTGAGGCTTCCCTAGCCTGTCCCCAACAGCAGGAAGCCCTGCATATAGCTTTACTGCAAAATATGCAGCAGACTTTATCTTCTCTGGTGCAAGCGTGACAACGAGGCAGAGACTAGAAGGATAACAGACGTCCAACTAAAGCTTCTAGACGTCCAGAGGTTCAAGACGCTGAACGTAGTGAAAATGAAACTCTAGACGCGGGATGCACTTGCGTCAAGCATCTAGGAGTGAAACACCATGACAACAAGTGTCAAGGAACTGGATCCCAAGACATCAAGCGTCAAGGCATTGGACGTCGGGACGTCAGGCGTCAAGATATTGGAAGATGTGGAGGTAGCTCACGACGCAAGATGCACTGGCATCAAGAGTCTAGCACAGATTTTCACAAGGATGATTCCCAATGTAACAGAGTTTTTCTTCACACGAGAAACATCAGAATCTCCTTGTACTTAGACGACTGGCTCCTCAAAGCTCCTTCCCGCACACGCTGCCTGGAGGATCTTCAGACCACGATTCAGGTATAGGAGGAACTAGGTCTACTGACAAACAGAGAGAAATCTCAACTGATCTCACCCCAAGAAGTTCTGTACCTTAGGACGAAGATTCAGAGTCAGGACTTTGGAGAATTGAATCTATGCCCGTTACAGTTTAATCCAAATGAGAACTGGGACAAGAAAATAGATCTGGAGACCAAGTGCATCCCCATTTCGGAACAAATAAGGCCGTACTTAGAGTGGTGGAACGACCCCGTCAAGCTCCAGGAGGCCCCTCGAAGTAGGTTCCTTCACGTGGTGAGGGGGTAAGGGGCCCTGGCTTTTCTTCTTCGTTCTTACGAAGAATAAGAGCCCGGGCCCTGACGGATCACCTATAAACCTTTCGATTTAAATGGCGTGGATATTTTCACTTTCGTACAAATTTCTTGGACCTGGTAAATAGGAAAAGGTATCATAGCTGGGATTGGGTTTATATCCGAAGCTAAATAGTGAGAACCGTGGCAGGATCATCAACTGTCCGATAATGTTCGGACCTGAGTTTTCAGGCGGAACTATTCTACGGGACTGGATCACGGATTCCAGGGGGGTCTAGTTCTGGGAATAGGACTCTCGGCATTCTGTCCGGTTTGCCCATAATGTGATTAGGGTGGGGATGATTGTATTCTAGTAATGCTCTCAGTCCTATCAAGCGGGTTGGCTTACACTTGAGCCACTCTAATCATGTTGTGCCATCCCCTTTGGGGTAGGGTAGGGATGCGGACATTTGGGAGTCGGTTCTCACTTGTGCCATTAGTGGAGGAATGAACTCCATGAAAGGCTGATGATATCTTTTTAAGGTTTTCAGGTTTACTTTTTTTTTTTTTTTTTTTTTTTTTTTTTTTTTTTTTTTTTTTCCTCCAATCTTTATGACAAGTAAGTTAAAGGATTTGAGTACCCCTGGACCCTTTGATGGTAGCGAATCGGCACGGTTGACAACCATTGGAACCTCATCTGACAGCCCTTCTGTAGAAAAGTCAAAACAAATTCAGAATGCAATAACACTGGAACCATATGCTCCAGTACAAAGGAAACCAGTAAAAAGTAAATACCGTCTTGACCCAACCTTGACTCACTTTGACTCCCTCTTTGGGAGTGACAGTTGGTCAAGGTTTCTAACCCTAGAAACTGACCAGAAAATATCGGCACTCAAGTTGGAAAATTATTTATTAAGCAGACACTCAACGACTGAAATGTCGTTTAGACAAATAAAAGAAAAGACTTGGCTTATAGAGGCCACGACAAAAAGTCAATCTGAAAATTGTTTATCAATAAAAAATATAGATAACATAAATATAAAAATAAAAAAACATGATACTATGAACAGTATTCAGGGTACTATTGTACTTCCTGAGAATAATAACGAGCCAGTTGAAAAACAAATACTGTTAGACTCACTTAAAAAGAGATACCCCAAAGTACAGGATTGCGAACTATATGATCTACCAAGTAAAGAAAAGAATAAACAAGTCTTAAAAATCGCAAAAGTAAAATTTGAAGGCCAAGACCTACCTCAGAAAATAAAAATTTTAGGCCAAACCAGAGAAGTAAGACCATACGTCCCAAAGCCGCTACAATGTCAGAATTGCAGTAAATATGGACATGCGAAAAAATATTGTCGAAATGAACCTGTATGCGCGTATTGTGGATCTGAAGAACATGCCACACAATGGAAGTGTGGGGAACCAAAGTGCATAAACTGTGGGCAAAACCATCATGCAAGATCCAAAGAATGTATGTACTATATATATAATACAGAGTTGAAAATATTGCAAGAAAGAACTGGAATGTCTGTAAAAGAAGCTAAATTAGAATTGAAAGTAAGAGGAATTCAAGATCCGTCTAAGAAACGTACATATTCTTTAACAACAAAAACCAATAATGAAACAAAAATGCATACAAATAGAAATAACGGAGCACAGAAAAGTAATTCTCAGGAAGAAATTAATGCCTTAGAAATGAAAACTAAAGTGGTAAAGAATAAAGAAACAGGGACAAATGATATGGATAACATTTTATCCAATTCATTTGAAATATTAATGCAAATAGAAACAACACAGGAGGATGCTACTACAGAAATAACAGAGGAAGGACCTGATAGACTAGAAATTAAAGATAAAAAAAGGCCATTGGAAAGAACACCACCCAAAACAAAGAAACCAACAATTGTTAGAGAAACGTCAGTCAAAACAAAAACAAGAGATATGAAGAAAGAACAAAAACAAAAACTAGTTAAGAATATTCCATTATCTCCTAAAATAATAGTAAAACCAATGGATACAGACATCCAAAATACCGAAGAAGTGGGAGACAACCATACCTTAGACAACAATGAATATGTGAAAGGAGAAGAGATTACTCCATCACCAATAATTGAGACAACAAGAACAAATAAAGAAAGAAATATACATGACAACTCTTGTGGATGTAATGATTGTTTCATTGCATTGTGCAACGATAACAAAAACATAACAAAAGATGGCTTAACAAACGTTATAAGAAACTTTATGAAATATAGAAGAAAAGAAACCACAGATTTGAGTACCCATGAAAAAGGTTGCATGTGTGTTGAGCACTTAATATATTATAAAGAAAAACAAATGAATGTCGTAAGAAAATTATTAGAAAAATCCAAATTGATAATACAAAAAGAGAGTAAAACTCGACCGTTACAATAAAATATTTTCAATAGCTATATAATACAATGGAACGTAAATGGTCTACAGACCAGATTACACCTAGGAGAAATACAACGATTACTAAAAGAATACGAACCTATGATATTATGTTTACAACATGTCAACAAAACAATATCAACAATAGGTAAATATACCTTAGCATCTTCATCTAGAGAGGAAGAAGGAAATTTAGGTACTGCTATATATGTACATAACAAAGTATGTTATGACAAAGTACCTGTAAACTTTAATGATCTGCAAATATCGAGTATCAGAATACGAATAAAAAACGATAATTATGTAATTTATAATTTATACAACCAACCCAATAAAAATTATGACTTAGATAAACTTAAAGAATTATCTAATAACACCAAAGAACCTATATTAATAGTAGGTGATTTTAATGCCCACAACCCGATGTGGGACTGTAATTGTACAGACTCAAATAGAGCAGGGAATAAAATAGAAGAATTCATAGATTCATATGACATTTGCTGCATAAATGACAACGAAATCAACACATATTTTTCTAAAACACATGGAACATTTTCCTCAATCGACTTAACTCTATGTACAACAAAAATAGTAGATAGATTAGATTGGAATACAGTTGACGACCTGCATACAAGTGACCATTTCCCAATATTAATTTCATTTTTACAAAATAACCCCACCAAGCATGTCCCTCAATATAACATTTATAAAGCAGATTGGGAGCAATATGAATTCCACACTAGGATATCCCACCATTTGAATATTCAAAAGACCACAATAAAACTAATAAATTTCTTGTTGATTTTATTACAAATGCAGCTGATAAAGCAATACCAAAATCCAAACCTCATCCAACAAAACACAAAGTCCCATGGTGGTCTGAAAAACTAACAGAATTAATAAAAGTAAAACACCAAATTGGGAGACGATTGGATAATTTGAATAGAAAATTCAGTAAAATAAATAAATCATTACCGATATTAGAAGAAAACTTACAAAAACTGACTACACTATTATTAGAAATTAATACATTAAAACCTCTATATAACAAAGTATCTGCAAAATTTAAAAGAGAAGTAATTCAAGGAAGAATCATTTCATGGAGAAAATATGTATCAGATCTCTCTAATAATACTCCCATACAAAAAATATGGGAAAAATTTAGGAAAATAAATGGTACCCATGTTAAACCACCTAGACATGCCATAATAGAAGATGGGAAAAGAATGCTTGATCCTAAAGAAATAAGTAATGTAATAGGTGAAAATTTAGCAAAAGTAAGTAGCGACAAAAATTTAGATGAGCATTTCCGAACTAGGAAAAATAATATAGAATTAATAACAATAAATTTTGAAACCATAGAAGATATTTATTATAATAGAAAGTTTAATATGGATGAGTTAGAATTTGCATTGTTGAACAGCAATAAATCTGCCCCTGGAGGTGACAGTATTTGTTTTGAAATGATCTGCCACTTAGCACCTTTGGCAAAGGCATACTTATTAGAGTTTTATAACCACTTATGGCTTCGAAATTTATTTCCTAATGAATGGCGTAAAGCTATAATTATTCCTATCCCCAAACCAGGAAAAGATCCCAGTAATGTAAACAATTACAGACCAATTTCTTTAACTAGTTGTCTATGCAAATTACTAGAAAAAATGGTAAACTTTCGACTAACATGGCACATTCGAGAAAACAAAATTTTGACTCCCACACAATTTGGATCACAATGTAACAGATCGACACTGGATTCTCTATCTAACTTAGAAGATCACATACGAAGAGGATTTGAACGAAAACAAATTACTATAGCCGTGTTTTTTGACATTGAAAAGGCATATGATACTACATGGAGGTATGCAATATTAAAAGCGTTACATGAAAATAACATCCGTGGACATTTACCTATGTTTATCCAAAACTTCTTGACAAATCGCAGTTTTCAGGTGAGAATTGATGATGTTCTGTCTAGAACATTTCCTCTTGAAAATGGTGTTCCACAGGGAAGCGTCCTTAGTGGCACGCTGTTTACTTTAGCAATCAATGATATCAGTAATAATCTACCTATTGGTATTAAAAGTAACCTGTATATGGATGATTTTGCCATATATTATTCAGCATCTCGAATAAAACATGCAGAACGAATCATTAATAAAAGCATAATAAAAATAGATGAATGGGCTTTATCTGTAGGCTTTAAATTTTCCATAGAGAAAACCCAAGCAATCATGTTTTATAAAAATAAAAAGTGGAAAAAAGGAGAAGAAATAGACTTGAAAATCAGAAACCATAGTATACCAATTGGCCAAACAGCAAAATTTTTAGGATTAGTATTTGATACTCATATGAACTGGAAAGCCCACATAACATACATAAAATCAAAATGTAAAAGAGCATTAAACCTAATTAAAAAACTATCAAACACTACTTGGGGAGCCGATAGAGATACCCTTACTCTATTGTATAAAGCAACAGTGCTGTCTATCGTTGATTATGGAAGTGAAATATATGGCTCGGCATCAGACGCAACGCTGAAAACGGTAGACCCAGTTCATAATGAGGGCCTTAGAATATGTTCAGGAGCTTTTCGATCATCACCAACATCATCTTTACAAGTTGAATGTGGTGAACTACCTCTGTCTCTCCATAGAGAGCTAGTAACAATGAAGAGTGCTCTGAGAATTCAGACAAATGATTCTCCAACTAAAAAATTATTTGGATTAAGAGATGTGTTTATAAACAATCATCCACCTTCTTTCCCAATTAGAGCTACAAGATTGTTTGAGTCGCTAAATATACACATACAATTACCTGTAATAATAAAATCGCCTCCTCCTTGGACAATTAATAAAATGAGAATTTGTACACACTTGAAATTTTTATCAAAAAATCATTCATTTACTCCAGAATACCATAGACAACATGCAACAGAGCATATTATCCGAAAAGATCCACATTACGCAATATATACTGACGGATCTAAGTCACAGTACGGAGTGGGATATGCCGCGGTATCCCAAAACAAAACGTATCAGTTCTCTCTCCCAGACAAAGCTTCTGTATTTACAGCTGAGTTATGTGCAATAGTATCAGCCATAAAAATAGTAAGAGAAGTCTCATATAATAATTTTGTAATTTATAGCGACTCCAGGAGTGCTATAGAAGCTATTCAAAGCTATAATAAAAAAAATAATATTGTACAACATATAAAGTTCTCTCTCCATAAATTGTATAATAAGGGAAAAAATATTGAAATATGTTGGATCCCTGCCCATGTAGGGATTAAGGGAAATGAAGAGGCTGATAAAGCAGCTAAAGAAGCGGTCCACATGACAAGAACAAATGTAGACATCCCTATCAGTGACTATACAAGATATATAAAAACAGTCCTTGTAAAAAAATGGCAAAATATATGGAACGAAGAACCTGAAAATAACAAATTAAAACAGATAAAATCCAGTGTTGAAAAATGGAGTTCATCATATCAGAGAGAAAGACAAGCACAAGTAATTCTGACACGTCTTCGAATAGGCCATACTCGATTGACACATGGACACTTAATGAACAGTCCATGTGGCCCTCTTCCCAAATGCCCAGATTGCAATGTGCTGATAACAGTTAAGCATATACTGTGTGAATGTCCACAATATAACCTGCAGCGATTATCAAATTTCGGAAATAGACCGATAGAAGAAATTTTGTCAGAATCTTCAACGTTCTCAATAGCACCCATTTTAATGTTTATGAGAAGCTGCAAATTAATTGGAAAAATATAAAAAAAAAAAAATCAGAATAATGAATTTTAAAACAAGTAAATTTTATGATTTTACTAATTTATTTTGAATTTTTATATACCTTTTTAGTGAGTATGTATGGAAGCATGAGTTTAAATGTATTTATCGTATGAGTGTGTTCCAGTATGAAAGCGTATACCTTTTTACAGCTTTTAATTTCATTTTCATTCATCATCATTGACAAGTGACTTATTAGGTCCCAGTGCTAGACTTCTAGCCTAGACTTGTCATTCCATCCTAATCCTTCGGGCCAGCCCTATGAGAGCTGATGGTCAGCTCAGTGGTCTGGTTAAACTATTTTGATAATAATAATAAAAGCTCCAGGAGGGCCTTTCTCTACATTAGAGGAGCCTAGACCTAGTGTTGTTATCCGACGCGTCGGACTCAGTATGGGGAGCAACACTAGGGAAATAAGTCTCGGACTCCTGGACCAGAGAGTAGGAGAAGTTAAACATCTCCAGAAGGAACTAACTGAAATTCTTCTAGCTCTCAGGGAGTTCAAAACACACAGTGGAGAACAGAGAGGTGCAGGTCAACGCCTACAACACGACAGCGTTGGCCTACATCAGCAAATAAAGGGGCACTCACTCCAGGTCTCTATACGAGACAGCAATAGAAACTCCTTCTCTGGGCGAAAGAGAAGAATGTGATTTTATTGAGAAGAATGTGATTTTGACACGATTCATTCAAGGGAAAAGGAATGTGAGAGCAGACAGTCTGAGCAGAAAAGGTCAAGTCCTGGCAACAGAATGGACTCTTCATCAAGGCGTCTGCAAAGATTTGTGGTGGATCTGGGGACGTCCATGCATAGTCCTCTTCGCCACAGCACAAACGAGGAGGATGGAGACGTACTGTTCTCTCGTACCAGATCCCGAGGCAACGTACATAAGGGCGTTCCTCTTGGATTGGTCCAGTTTAGATGTTTACGCTTTTCCCCCGTTCAAGATTATAAACAAAGTTATTCAGAAGTTCGTGTCCCACGAGAGCACCAGGATGACTCTAGTGGTCCCTTTGTGACCCAGATAGCGGATTTCTTCTTTATCTTAAGTGGAGACATAACTTTTCAGCCTCGACCA
Source organism: Macrobrachium rosenbergii (assembly GCF_040412425.1). NCBI lineage: Eukaryota > Metazoa > Arthropoda > Malacostraca > Decapoda > Palaemonidae > Macrobrachium > Macrobrachium rosenbergii. The sequence goes on from NW_027100729.1 coordinate 1,899,418, forward strand.
TTAAGGGATACAGGGGCATGTTGGCAGCTGTCTTCTGACACAGGAACTTGGATTTGTCTGCCAATAAAGATCTCCAAGATCTTCTCAGATCATTCGAAACCACTAAGGAGAAAGGCAGAACTCTCCAGCGTGGAACCTAGACGTGGTTCTAAAGTTTCTCATGTCTGATAGGTTCGAACCTTTGCAAGAGATTTCGTTTAAAGATCTCACCATGAAGACTCTGTTTTTGGTTAGTTTAGCAACAGCGAAAAGAGTCAGTGAAGTACATGCCTTCAATAAAACTGTCGGTTGTAGGAACGGCAAAGCTATCTGCTCTCTACAACTGGGGTTTTTAGCTAAGAATGAACGTCCTTCACAACCCTGGCCCAAGGCGTTCGAGATTACGAATCTGGCAGATATCGCAGGTGAGGAGTTAGAGAGAGTCCTGTGTCCGGTAAGAGCTCTGAGATCTTACCTGCAAAGGACGAAAGATTTACTTTCCAAGTCAGAGGCGCTTTGGTGTTCAGTTAAGAAGCCCTCTCTGCCAATGTCAAAAAATGCGTTATCCTTTTTTTCATAAGACAGTTGATAAGGGAAGCTCATTCAGAATGTAGTGAGGCGGACCTCACGCTTCTAAAGGTTAAAACCCATGAGGTCAGGGCAATTGCAACCTCTGTAGCCTTTAGACAGAATAGGTCCCTACAAAGTATCATGGACTCTACCTTCTGGAGAAGCAAGTCAGTGTTTGCCTCACACTACTTGAAGCAAGTACAGACGCTTTATGACGACTGCTATACACTGGGACCATTTATAGCAGGTAACTCAGTAGTGGGAGAAGGGACTACCCCTGCAATCCCATAAAACAATACCCTTGCTTCTTGCCTTGGAATGGTTGAAATTTTATGGTTGTTTGTGAAGATTGGATGCAGTCTTCCACAATCACTGATTTTAGTCAGGTGATCAGTTTGTTCCTTGGTGGCGCCCAGAACAAGGGTATTATAGGTTGTCTGTCACATAGAGGTTGGTACACCGGTTGGCAGCTCCTAGAGGTCTTCAGCCCCCTGGGTGGATTGCTGGACCTCTTAAGGAAAGCAGACATAATGAGGGGGAGTTCATTGAAGTCAGCTTCCTTAATCCAGGTAAGGACCCTAAGTTGGTTTATTAACCCTTAAGCAAATTCCAACGATGTTGGCTGTCTCTGACCCTCCACCAAAGGTGTCAATCAGCTATATATATAACTACCAGGTAAGTTAGATGTTTAAAAATGATATTTTAACACATACAACTTACCTGTTAGTTACATATAGCTTTAGTCTTTGACGTCACGGCAAAATTTCAAAACGGGGCAGCGGCCAGTCCGAATATCGGGTGATCGCCCACCTACCTGCCCTCTGTCGGGGTACCAGGAACTATTCCAACATGCTTCAGAATAATTTTGCCGTCACGCCGGCGACGTTGTTGTCGGTACTCGAGCGAAATTTCATTGTTTCTGCCTACATCGAGCTGTTTTCACTTGGTGAAGTACTCTCTTGTTGGTTTGCGGCTTTGCCAGTTTATTTTTGTCACCTATTTAGTCAGGTTTTCTGATAATTATGTCAGATTCTGGGTCTTATACCTTTAGGGTATGCAGCAAAGGCTGTAAGACGAGGTTGGTCAAGGCTAGTCTTGATCCTCATTCAATTTGTGTGGCTTGTAGAGGTCAGGAATGTTCATATGAGAGGAAGTGTGATGAATGTGTCAATATGACTGAAAAGATTGGAAGGCTCTATCTAAGTATGTAAAGAAACTTGAGAAAGATAGAGCCAGGAAAGCTTTAGCTAGAAGTTCTTCTTCTTTCTCTCAGAACCCGATCTCCTACTTAGCTATGCAGGAAACTTCTATTAATATCCCCATGTGGCTACTAATATTCCTATTCCTGACTCTGATATCCCTGAACCCGTTACCGTGTCTGAGTATCAAGTCCAGATGGACGCCAGATTTAACCTTATTGTGGGCGCCATGGAGGATATTGGCGTTAATGTGAAATCCCTTCATGAGCGTATGGATTCTTTCCAAGATGTTGTGAATAATTTAAGTGCAGTGCAAAGTGTTAGTGTGGTGGAGGAGGTGGTTGCTCGGCCTACTCGTTCTCCTAGACCTAAGCCTCTGTCAAGCTCCCCTGCTCCTGGGAGAAGACATGCTGAAAGTCCAAGGGAGGCGAGTGGGGTCTGCTCACGAGCAGCCGCCCCCTCGAACAGTCCTGTTGTTTCCCAGGCTGTTTCGGAGCGCCGTTGGAAAGGTGACTCAAGGAAGTGTCTTTCTTCAAGCGCCAGTGATTCGCCTCGCAGAGGCTGTAGATTTCCCGACGAGTCTAGACCATTGAAGAGGTCCAGGAATCTTTCGCCTTCAGCGGTTCAGAAGAAGAAGCCATTTCGCTTATCAGAGCCCTCCTGTAGTTTTTGGGAGAGTCCGGAGAGATTTTTCGTCAGAAGAGTCTTCTCCCAGGCGCAAGGCTCATGTGCGTAAGAGGTATAAGACTTCCCATTCGGTATTGCCCAGCGTTCCCGGTGTTTCTCCTTTGGTTTCACGTAAGCCTATTGTGGCTTCTGCGCCTCTTCCTCATCACGATCCTGGCTCTACTGATCATCGTTCCCCAGTTGGATCCTCGTCTACTCATGACTTTCTTCGAGCGATGCACAAGAAAATTGGAAGCATTCTTGGCGGGCTTGGAAGGCCTGGTTCTTCTCCAGCAAAGCCTTCTGAAGTGTATTTGATGCCTCCTCCTTCGTCTCGAGCTCTCGGAGCGCCCAGTACAAAAGCTCCTCCTTGATCTGTGTCTCTTGATCCTCCTTTTGTTCAGGCTCAGGATCAGGCTCTGCGTGCGCTAGTCAGGCTCAGGCGCTCCTCAAGATTTAGCGCTCTCTCAGGCTCAAGCGCCTCAGGTAGCGCCAGGTGAGGCGCCATCCCAGGCTCCTTTTGTGGCGCCAGTTCAGGCTCCTCTTGTGGCGCCAGTTCAGGCTCCTCTTGTGGCGCCTACTCAGGCTCAGGCTCCTCTTGTGGCGCCTACTCCGGCTCAGGCTCCTACTCCTCCTTCACAAGATGTGTATGTGCAAGCGGAAGGTTTTTCTCCTATTTCGTCTGAGGAAGAAGTTGTGGAAGAGTTTCCTGTAGACAAACCAGACTCCTCTCGCTCGGATTATAAGAAGCTTCTTCGCTTTCTTTATTGATAATTTTCCTGAGGATTTTGCACCTGCGGCCCGCTTCCCCTCTCTCAGTGCGCAAGAGACTCAAAGCCTTCTACCTCTTCCTTTATGAAGTTAGTGCTGTCTATTTCAGCCAAGAAGGCATTAAAGAAAATGAACTCCTGGTTGGAAGACAAACGTGATCAGGGAAAAACTACTTTCTGCTTCCTCCTTCCAAGCTTTCTACTAAGACGAAGGCTTGCTACGACACTGGGAAGTTTTCTCTCTGGGAGCTTCTGCCTCCTCTCAGGGAGACTTCTCCAGTCTCGTTGATTCTACTCGTCGTTCTCTGATGAACTCTGCTCGGATTTTCTTCTCTCCTTCAGAGTTGGACCACCTTTTGAAGAACGTTTTCCGAGTTTTGAAGTCATCAGTTTTATGGACTGGACTATTGGCGCTTTGGGTAGGAAGGTAAAGTCTTTTGGTCTTTCTGAAGCGCATTTCGATGATTTCTCTTCTGTTATGTCCTGCTTAGATAAAGGGATTCGTGGTGGTGGCGTCTGAGTTAGCCTCCATCTTCACGTTAGGAGTTCTTAAGAAGCGACAACTTTGGTGCTCTTTTGTCGCTCGTGGAGTTTCTAGGACTCAAAGATCGGCTCTTCTTTTCGCACCTCTGGATAAGAAGTACCTTTTCCCTCAAGAACTTGTGGCCGAAGTGTCGAAATCCCTTACTCAGAAGTCCACACAGGACCTTTTGGCGCAATCCACTCGTAAACCAAAAGCTCCTCAACCTTCTCTGCCAGCGCAAACTCGTACTCAAGTTAGTCAAGATAGGCCCTTTCGTGGCAGGCCCTTCAACCGTACAGGATCTCGTTTCCGGGGCAAAGCAAGATTTGTCTCCAAGGCTATCAAACCCTCAATTAAAAAGTGATCTGCATGTCCTCCATGCACTAGTAGGAGCCAGACTTCAGCATTTCTGGCAAATTTGGGAGGAGATCGGAGCGGACCAGTGGACCACGTCCGTGCTAAAGGAAGGATATTCTATCCCCTTCCTCAAGAGGCCCCCTCTTGCAACAGAACCTTTAGCTTTGACAGCATATTCCAGCAACTTAGAAAAATGCTCGGTTCTGAGTGCGGAAGTAGACTCCATGCTTTTAAAAGGAGCGATAGAGATCGTGGAAGAAGTCAACTCTCCAGGCTTTTACAACCGCCTTTTTCTTGTTCCAAAGGCCTCAGGCGGCTGGAGACCAGTCCTGGACGTAAGTTCTCTCAACCTTTTCGTGGAGAAACCAGTTTCTCGATGGAGATGACGCAATCCGTCCTCAATTCTCTTCTTCGTCCGGGGATTGGATGGTCTCAATAGATCTGCAGGACGCTTACTTTCACATTCCGATCCATCCCGCGTCCAGGAAGTTTCTTCGCTTCGTTTTCCAGGAGAGGACTTATCAGTTCAGGACTCTGTGCTTTTGGTCTGTCCACAGCCCCTCAAGTATTCACAAGAGTTATGTCCACTGTTGCCAAAGCTCTTCATCTCAGAGGAGTAAAGATCTCTCTCTATCTAGACGATTGGCTCCTTCGTTCCCAGTCTCAGTCTCAGTGCTTGGAGGATTTGAAAGTAACTCTCGACTTGACACAGAAGCTAGGACTTCTAATCAATTGGAAGAAGTCTCACCTATCTCCCTCACAATCCAGAATCTATTAGGAGTGAGACTGGAAACAGTTCCTTTTCTGGCTTTTCCACAGATCAAAGAATCTCGGACTGTCTCAGCAAAAGTCCAGAACTTTCTGGATATGGATACCTGTTCCAAAAAGGCTTGGATGAGCCTCCTGGGAACTCTGGCGTCAATAGAAAAGTTTGTCTCCTGGGGAGACTTCACATGAGGCCCCTTCAATTCTACCTCAGGGAGCAATGGAACAGGAAAACGCTTCCAGACTCCTTTTCCTTTCCAATCTCGGACCTTATCAAGGAGGATCTAAGGTGGTGGTTAGATCGAAGAAAATTAGAGAAAGGTCTCTCTCTATTTCCGTCGAACCCGAACCACGAACTGTTTGCAGACTCGTCAGAAGTAGGATGGGGAGCGACGTTGGGTGTAAAAGAAATTTCAGGTTTGTGGAATGCGACAGAAAAAGAATGGCACATCAACAAGAAGGAGTTGAAAGCAATCCACCTGAGTCTCGTGCACTTCCTACCATTCGTACAGGGACAAACAGTTCTGGTTCATTCAGACAGCACCACAGCGTTGTCTTACATAAAAAAACAGGGGGGCACTCATTCTTACTCCCTCAGCGAGGTAGCAAGAGACCTCCTTTTGTGGGCAGAGAAGCACAAGATTCTGCTCCTAACGAGATTCATTCAAGGAGCCCTCAACGTGAGAGCGGACTCCTTGAGCAGGAAGCATCAGGTTCTGTCCACAGAGTGGATTTTGCACGAAGAAGTGTGCAAGTCGCTGTGGAGGCTTTGGGGTCAACCTCTGGTAGACCTGTTCATGACGAACAAGTCGAACAGGCTCCCAATCTTCTGCTCTCCTGTCCCGGACCAAGCAGCCTTCCAGACGGACGCAATGCTACTGAATTGGTCGGGTCTGTATCTTTACGCCTTCCCGCCGTTCAAGATGTTAGGTGCGGTGTTGAGGAAATTTCAGCACCACTCCAACACCAGAATGACGTTCATAGCCCCCTTCTGGCCTTCCAGGGATTGGTTCCCAGTTCTCATGGATATCTTGATCGACTTCCCGAGGAGCCTTCCAAACAGAGTAGATTTACTCAGACAGCCCCACTTCAGGAGATTTCACGAAAACCTGTCAAGTCTGCGGCTAACTGCGTTCAGACTATCGAACGTCTACTCAGAAGCAAAGGATTTTTCAAGAAAGCGGCTCAATCCATCGCTAGAGCCTGAAGTATTTTGCTGGTTTCCTCGTAGTATTACGGTGGAATACAGGATAAGTTCTGGATGAACTATCATACTGTATTAAGTTAGGGCTGGGTTAGGATAAGGTTCTGTTTAGCTGTCTTAGCCAGTGTATTATTAAGGAAATAAATTAGGTTAAGGAAAGTCAGAGTTTTTCATTTAATCACCTCCAAACTGTTCCCATCACATACTGCCCCAACTGTGTACTATAAAAAGCCCCTACATAATATTTTGGCGCCCGTGGGGCCTTTGATGGTAAAGTAAGAGTGGAGTGCAGAATTGGAGATGGCCTTGGTCAGACCAGTACTAATGAAGAGTTGTCAACACTCAGGTTTGAGATGCTGAGTTCTCTTAAGATAGTACTGCAGCACTCTAACTGGACACAGTAGTATCTCATCCCAATCACTACCAACCAGGTCCTTTAGGGAGGGGACTGAAATGGACTCGAATTTGGCGTCAGGGACTGAAGGATTCCGAGACTTTGCAAAGAATTCCTGGACAAATTCGAGCATGACAGATCCCTACTCCTCAAGTGCTAGCATTGAAGGCCATGTGGCTTGCCAACTCTCTTGTCAATGCCCTCTCTTCCTGGTCATGTAGGACAAAGGAAGGAAGACAAACTGGAACATAATCTTTAGGGTCAGATCCCTGCCCGATGACTCTCGTGAGGGAGGTCAATACTGTACGAAGCTTCTCATCAGCATGTAGAGCTCTCACGAGGAAAGGAGACTGATGGCCTTAAAGAGGACTTGGCAAGGGCAGCTGAACATATGAGATGTTCAACTGTTTTCTATACCTGGACAAGGTGAGATAGAGAGAAGCCTCTCTCGGTGAGGAGGGACGAGGAAATCCGCTACCTGCTGCATGATAGCTCCTACCAGACAGTAGATAAAGCTAGTAGGTCTGGATACCACTCGGCATGTAGGCTAGGTACTTGGGAGCCACCAGGGTCATCCTGTGATTCTGGGTGATCATGACCCTGTTCATCACCCGATGAATCAGACAAAATGGAGGACAGGCATAGGCCTCAAGATGGTCCAATGGTGTTGGAAGGTGTCTTCTATAACTGCCTACGGTTCAGTAACGATAGAACAGAACCCAGCAGCTTCTGTTGTATCTGGTTGCAAATACATCTACCATTGGGAGGTCTCAAAGATTGGAAAGCTTCCGCAATGTCTGGGTATAGGGGCCATGTCCCTATCGCTTGACCCCGGCGACTGAGCATGTCTGCCACTACGTTCAGGTTCCCGGGAATGTACCTGGCTGACAGCTCTATCGAGTGTGCTACTCCTGGCTGAAAGAGCAAGGAGTACCATGCCTCTGACATATCGATCTGAGTGTAAGAACTGCAGGATTGAATGTCAGACATCTGGGCCTTTTCAAATGAGTGAGGAATCGTAACTCATACGAAATAGGTCAAGAAGAATCTAAAGAGTTGGAGGCAGGAAGTTACAGACCCTTCCTCCTCTTGCTAGAGGAAGGAGTGGAACTGCTTCTGTGATTCTAGATGGAAAAATAGAACGGGTGCTCGATGTGTAGTCTTTCTGCATCAGACGCCAGTTCCAGAAAGTGTCAATTCGAGTCACATTCCCATCCAAAAGGAAGAGAAGCAGGAGGACAAGGAAGGAGGAGGGGGAGAGGCCAGTCACTTTCAGAATCCTTCTCTCTTAAGGAACCAACACCTTAAGTGAGATGCTACCTGTCCTCTTGAAGGAGCCGGGTAAGAAAACACAACTTGTTGAGCAGCCACCACAAGACCAAGGAAAAAAGGTTTCACGGGCCTGTGGGCAAGACCGAAAGAAGAAGACAAGAGTGTGGTCTATGAGACCACATCTTGCTTCCAAACAACAGAAACTTCCGAAATGCAAGGGATGTAACAAGCCATTGTACAGGAAAAGTCATCACCAGCAGCCGAGTACATCCTTTCGATTGCTTCACAAAGTCAAGTGGAAGATGTGTCCTTAGACACAAGAAATTCTTCCTTGGGGGAGATAGTACTAGTGAAAACGTTGACGCTATCCAGGTTAGGAAAGTTGAGCCTTTTCGACAAGTACCGCAGCTCCCTAACAGGACAATGTAAAGATTGATCTGGATCACTGATACAAAGTCAAGGAGGAGGAGATCAAGAAGGACTCGAACCTGGCAAAAGATGCCGACGGATTCAGCGTCTGCTATGACATCCGAGAAGGAGCAGAAGTATTGATCCCCTTCACCTGTTCTCCCATCTTCTACACCAAGGCTGGAGTGAGACGAGAGATGATCCTAAGAGGGCAGATCTCTGTCCAAAGACTCTCGTAAAGGCGCGTGCAAAGCACAAGACAGGAACCCTAAACGAGAGTCACATGCCACCCAGGGACCTCAGTTTCCTGGAACAGCAAGACCCAACAAAGCTTCTCATCAGTAGCTAAATCTGACCGAGGAGAAAAGGCTACTTTCAGATAGAAGACTATGTTGCAAGGGCCTATGTTCTTCACAACTGAATTGGAAAGAAGCAATCCTCGGCGGAGAAGATGAGGAAGTCCATGACTTGCTGAAGAGTGACTCTGACCCAAGAAGAAGTTCCGTCAACGACACCAACCAGCGAAGACAGATCCAGTCCCTGGAACAGTGCTGCAGAGGACCTCGAGAGATATCCAGTTAAATCTGCTGCCCCTCGGCGAGAAAGCCTATGTTTGCAAGGGAAGTTGGAAAGTCTCCCAGTCCTGAACACACAGAGATGTACTGCCTGAAGATCCATTTCTTGTGTAACTGACACAGGAGGTTGGGTTAAGGAGAACACTTCTTGATGCCTCGGAGGCAAAGCTATCAGGTCGGGTGAAAGGCCAAGTCTTCCAGCATTTGTCTGTAACTTGGGGTGAGCAATGCTTGTTGAACCCTAGTGAAACAGACAAATACGGCGGGTAAATGTAGACAATGATGTTTCCCATAAAGACAGCATGCCTCATCGTAGCGGCCCAAGGGTCAGGCACGAAGGGGCGAGAAAACTATCAACTTCCATTGTGCCGGGAAGCAAACAGAAAGACGGAAGGGTTCTCTCAGTCGCGCAGTCCCTTCATGAATCTTCGTGAAGAAAAGAGTGAACAGCCCACTCTGTCCCGGTCACTTGAACCCGAGGCCGAGCTCGCCTGCCAATACATCCCCACCAGGAATGTATCTGGCTAACTGAACTATCAAGTGCGCTATAGAACACTTGAGTACCCGCATATATCAACAGATGAAACAGGAGGAGAAAACGATTCCTTCTTGTTTGTTGACGTATGCCACTACTGTGGTGTTGTAGTACAACGAAACCACTGAGTGTCACAAACCCCATCCTGAAATTCTCAGAAAGCCAAAAGGCTGCCTTGAGTTTAGAACGTTGACTAGAAGGTACTTATCATCTTGGTCACACATCCTCAAGACAAAGTATTACAGGTGTGTGCAAATTCCTCGATCAGTGTATCCGTGAGTAGACACATGACGTGAGGAGAATATGCAAGCATATTCATAGGTTCCTTGTCAATCAACCATTAGCCTAAATCTTTCCTCATACTTAGAAGAGGAAAAGGATGGAGGACTGGAAGCAGACCTCCTTCATTCTCCACCATGGGGAAGCTTCTGCAAGATGACAGGATACCAAGACAATTAGCTCTAGATGAGCTGGCATTTCCTGAATCAGAAGCACGGGAGAGGCGGCGAGACATAAGTTCGATGAAAAGAACAGCCAAGATCCCAAGGGAAGTACGTACTTCTCCTGACAGAATCCATTCCCAGGTCTCGGCAATATTGCCGTTGGGTCCAGAGACTCAACAAGTATCATATCATCCAGGCATCTGCAGTAGGAGAACTTCTGTTTGGTTGATATTTCTTCTTCCCTTCCCTTTTGCCCTCCTTCCATATGGAAAAGAGAGTGGAAAGACACACAATTATGCACACTTTCCCAGAAGGGAAGAGGAGGACTGTGTTTCTGCAATCTTCTTCAGAAGCCTGGGACTTCTTAGGAGTTGACGAGGACTGGCTTGAGCTTGAGCTCGAGCTGAGATGACGAAGACCTAAGGGTCTTGGCCACTGTCCAAAAGACAAGGCAGTGCCCTGGCACGTACCTTGACTACTGCGGTATCTGGCAAATCTCTGAAAGAGGAAGGCTGAACCGATCAAAGGTTTGTTCCTAAGGGTCGAGCCAACTCGGGATTTACAAAATTGGAATCTGAAATAGGACAAAGCCCCTCTTCTTAGCACCAGAATTGCCCACAGATTGCTGCCTGGTGTAGGAAGACCCAACCCCGGACAGGACCAGTCTCCAGAAGGCAGAGTTCTCTCCAAGAATGGTCGCATCCAATCAGAGAAAGCCTAAAAGTAAAGGATTGTGGATCCATCAGGAGACTGCCTGGAGAAACCAGAGGTGTCCTCCAGGATCGCCACCTCTCACTGCGGAAAAGAATACCCTTCACGGCAAGGAGAAGCAAAGAGAGAACCCAGTCCGGACAAAGCAGAGTCAGAGCAACCTGCAGTCGGCAAGACCCCTCTGAGGCAAGAAGAATTCATACTCTGTTGAGGCAGGGGATGGGCTTGGTGTCTCACCCTGAATTAACTCCCTGTCCAAAGAAAAGTATTCATCTGGTCAAGAATGCTCATGCAAGCAAGGACCGCGGTGGCCCCCGAAACTCTCCACCCCTTCAGGAACTGCAAGGGCTGTGAGTGATGAAGATTATTCATTGGGGAGCCACGGTCCTGTCTCGGCGATCCTCGCACTGACGAATCGGCAAGTTCTCCCAGAACCGAGGGTGATCGCAACCTGAATAGAAAGACCCTCACTGCTTCTGAAACGCGAAGCTCCTGTACCTCTTTCCCTGGAGGGAGACCTTGACATATCCAAAGAAACCCTCCTCCGCTACCTGGTTGTACAATGAGACGATCGGGGGACCGATACGGAAAGCACACCAGGCACCCAAACTCAGAAGAAAGACAAATTCATTGGAGTTCTCTGTCCGTCTTGCGCCTCTCAGAACAACCAAGAGGAAAAGAGAACAGATGAGGAGAAAGAGCACCCCTACCTGTCCTGCCAGGAAGACCAGCAGGAGACGCAGACCCTCAGCTGTAATCAACCAAAGGTGATGCCTGCAACAGGGGGGAAGAAGAGTGCTTGTGCCATGACAAAGCGTTTTCCTGGGAAGAGCAGAAAGTTCACTCGAACAGTGGCGAGAACTGAGTGGGGCCAAGCTGAGCCGCACCAAACCGAGCCGATCACGTGAACGCGATCCAGACTGGGAGGTAAGTGGTGGACTGGGAGGCAAGCGTGACCAGGGACTGGGAAGAGCGAGCAAGCACAGAAAGCCGAGTTGAGCTGATCGCACAGACACAGTCGGAAGCTGGGCAGTACGGAACTCGTGTGCCATGAACTAATGCTGATTTCCCAAGCTCTGAATTCCTTCGAGGCCAAAGCTCCTCGAGAAGGTTTCCAGGGGAATTCTGTGTCTGCTATCCTGGGTGTTTGAACCCTCAGGTCCAAGAAACGAGGATGAGAACCAGGCCAAGCAGCTGGCAGGCAGTGTCGAGATACTGTAGCAGGTGTCTTGGCACCTCAGACACCCGGGTGTTTTGGCATCTCGGCACTTTCTCTCATCCTGTGCCTCTCGCCAGGAGAGTGCTTGTCATTCATAGAATTCAAGCGCCCCATGAGACTCCCAGATCTTGATAGAACAATCATCGGGAGCGGCTCCTTTCAGCTTCCTAAGAAATTGAAAAGGGCCAGGCACAGAACCAGTCTTGGATGCAGACAACGAGGGCACGGCTCGAGGCTGTGCGCTCGCGGCTCCCAAAATGCAAGACCCCAGAGGAGAATGCAAACTGGTTCCCACCCAAGGGTGGGCAGAGCCAATGAGAGAAACTTGTCTCCAAGAGAGAGGCAGCCCCTTAGATGTCCCACAGGACTCCCAAAGGAAACCTCTTCCCTGCTTCTTCAGGCATATGGACTGACAGGATCAAGATACCAGGTTGGGAACCTAACCAAGCACTGGTAAGTGCTCGGGGAGCGCTTCTAGTGCTGGCAGGAAGAGCCGAGACACCTGGGTGCTTCGGCCCTTTCTTTCGTGCTGCTCCTGAACTGGGACGGGGAAAGTACTCTCCAGAACCAGATCAGGATACTCGATATTCCACAGCAAACTGGAATGTTTACATCCGGGCAGGCGGGCATTCCCACCTAACTGACAGTAGTTACTGCATAACCACCTTCTTCAAGAGTTTAACGGCCGTGTCCAGCTTCGCCGTAAGTTATTCCTAATGTAAAGAACCAATGGTTTGTATATTATGTCGGAACAATTCTGATTATAGAGGGAAGAATGGCGTCGCTTCTATTTCTGGGATTTATTCATTGTATGAAAAGTAAAGAAAAAGAAAGACGTCCACCTCACCTGTATCTAGATACAGATCCATGACTGAAGATTGTTCTCTTCGCTGTGCTGTGCACCGGGAGGAAAAGGAGAAAGGAATAAAGCCATTTACCAAAATCACATTCTCTTTCATACCAACATCTAGACTACCGTAGATACAATTTGCCAACAGCAGCACTGGTCAAGTTAGACAACTTGTTGAGCAGCCACCACCGTGCCCAAGGAAAAAGTGTCCAAGGACCTAAGGAAAGGGGCAAGGGTGGTCTGAAGATTCCACGTACCAGCCGTCAACACTCTGAACCGATAGATTCTTCTTAAAAGCGATGGAGGGGATGGGACCCCTGATATCATGAGCCTAGGTCATACTGAGCTGTCATCTCCAGCAGAAGAAGTATATGAACTTCTGATAACCTCCCGTAGCCAGAAGGAGATGGTATACTTGGACACTTCTTTCTGGTTCTGGCCCACACTAGCAAAAAGCCTTCAGCACCCAGGTCTGAGGTAATGAGTTCTTTTTAGATAGTAGCGTAGTGCCTGAACTTGACATAAGGATGTGAATGATCATGAGGGGATTAGGGGCTGGCAGACACAAGCATGTAGAAAAAAGAAAAGAACCTCTCGACTGCCAGCTGGACGAAGCTAGCTGGGGCGGTCCCGGTTTCGCGGTCCGGCTTACGACGTTCCGAGTTTATGGCGGTTTTCAGATATATTCATTAAAAAATCCAGGCGGTTTACGGCGCTTGTTTTGGGTTTGCGCAGCCCATTTACGACACTTTTCAATTACGTATGTTTATAAAAATCCATTTCTGGTTTAGTATTCATCAAAAATCAGTTTCTGGTTACAATTGTTAAATACATTTTTCAAGGTTATGACGTTTTCCAGCGCTTTTCGCCGCTTTGTAAAGCGGAACTAGTTTTCCTGAGCGTAGCTCGCTCTGTATTTACTGTACTGTAACTGCATTGGTAGTTGACCAGACAACCCAGCCTTCCTGGGTCGAACACGCAGGCGCGTGTAACAATACCAAACAACCCTTACCTCACTCACGTGTTTGCCTCCAGCTGAGCTAGGTCGTTGCCTCATTGTTGCTTTTCTTTAGCTGCAGTTTTTTCGTGAATTGTGCCTTCACTATGGCTCCAAAATGGCAGGTTCATCATCTGATGCTAGTGCATCCAAGAAGCCGAGGAAGAGCATCACCATGTTAGTTAAGTAAAAGACGTAATTAAAGCGTTGGAGAAGGGTGAGAGCAACACGAGATAGGCGGCCGTGCCTTGGGCCTTAGTAGAACGACGGTTGTTACCATAGTGAAGGACAAGCAGCGTATTCTGAAGCATGTGCAAGACGCTGCACCAATGAAGGCAACGGTGATTAATGTGAAGCAACGTAGGCAGAACGTAGTGGAGATGGAGAGATTATTGTTGATCTGGCTGGAAGACCAGAACCAACGGCGTGTTCCAGTGAGCCTGAGTGTGATTCAAGAAAAGGCTAGGGGAGCTGCATGCGGCACTGGTGAAGAAGAGTGGGAAGGCAGTGCTAGTGAAGAATTTTCCGCCAGTAGAGGTTGGTTTAATGCTTCAAGGGTCGTGCAAATTTGCACACAATGTGAAGTTGCAAGGTGAAGCTGCTAGTGCTGATGGCGTAGCAGCAGAAAATTTCCTAAGCGGTTTGGCTGAGATAATTAGGGAAGGTGGTTACACTGCTGACCAGGTATTTAATGTAGATGAGACAGGGGTATTTTGGAGGAGAGGTCAGCACCAGGCCATAAAGCTGGTAAGGAGAGGCTGACTTTACTCTTTGGGGCAAATGCTAGTGGCAATCTGAAGCTTAAGCCCTTGCTAGTGTACTTGGCAGAAAGTCCCAGGGCTTTTAAGGGCATTTTCAAGAGTCAACTCCCCGTCATTTGGAAGTCCAACAAGAAAGCTTGGGTTACCTTGATGGTCTTCGAGGACTGGTTCCATGACCACTTTGTGCCAGCAGTGGAAAGGTATTGTGCCTCAAAGGTCTGCCTTTTAAGGTCCTGCTTGTCCTAGACAATGCCCCTGGTCACCCGGCTAATCTCAGTAACATGCACCCCTAATGTGAAGGTGGTGTATCTACCACCAAATACTACATCCCTCATACAGCCGATGGACCAGGCAGTCATTGCTAACTTCAAGGCATACTACCTGAGGAGGGCAATACACGCTGCTTTACGGGCCGTTGAAGGTAACAAGGTTGACTCTGAAAGATTTTGGAAGGGCTACAACATTTACTTGAACTAAGCGAACATCGCACGTGCTTGGGACGAAATAAAAGTGACGACTCTGAATGGTGCCTGGAAGAAAACTGTGTCCGCCAGTTTGTGAATAGTTTTGAGGGGTTTGAGCAGGCAGAAGATGTTGAGGCTGTGACAGGAAAAATTGTTGGGTTAAGCAGAGGCTGAAACTGGACTTGGAAGCTGAGGATGTGGCGAGCTGCTGGCATCCCAAGGAGATGGTGTCATGGAGGACCTCATTGAGCTGGAGGCAGATGATCGAGGAGGAGGAGGGAGGAAGAGGCACCACAACCAAGGTCAGGGCATTAACTGTCAAGGGCTTGACAGAGGGTTTTGCCCACCTGGAGAAATGTTTGGCAGCATTTGAGGTGAACACTAACATCGCCAGGTTTGAGAGGATTGGCAGAGGATGCTGGATCTACTACCTTCGCAAGGAGGCAGCTGAAGGAGAAGCAGCTGAAGAAGAAAGTGCAGTCTAGGCTAGACACTTTCTTCCAGAAGTCTCCAGCACCACCTGCCACTCCTAGTCTAGGTAAGGAATTCTCAACTTTGTTATTGTTAACTGCTGTAATATAAATTGTTATAAATTGTAATAAAATTTATGAAAATGTTACTGCAATTTATATTTACATACTGTAGATACACAGCATTACCCAATAAATCTTATCATTTGTATCAATGCAGAAGTGACTCCTAATCCAGATTCCCCAGAACCTCTACCTGACTACGAATCAGAACCTGAGCCTGAACCTGCACCTGTAGTACCCTCCCAGCAGCTTTTTCCAGCTCCATCAGGTAAAAATTCCTAAGTGTTTCATTTTATCATTTTCATGCATGAAATTGTTTGTACATACTGTCAAAATTTTATATTTACTATTGCATAACCTCATTTTTCATTGTGTATCATTCCAGATCTCTTTGGTAGTGATGACAGTCTGACAGCCCTGAAGAATTCCAGGGTTTTGAAGTTCTGGGACCTCCTGTCTCCTCTCCAACTTCATCAGGTAAGGAATTCTTCACTTTTTTTTTAATGTTTTTACAAATTGTTATAAGTGTTACAAGAGTGTACTGCTACTACACCCCACCTGTACAGTACATACTGCTTTAGTATGTGCTGTAACTTTACATAATCATTATCATTCCAGATCCACATGTTACGTATAGCCTCCTCTAGCCCAACTCAGCTGACCTTATCCCCTCTCCAGCCCCATCAGGTAAGGATTTCATGACTTTTTTTTCTTTCAAATCACTTTATAAAACTGTAAAGCTTATTGTATACATACCCCTGTACTACAGTACAGTACTGTACAGTAATTTTTATCTTTTATCATTCCACAAATGACAGGTGTCCCTGCTCAACCCCCAAATTCACCAGCACCAGTAGCACCTGCCCCCATTTCATGTCCTGGTAAGGAATTCTTTACTTTCTAGAAATTTGTATTAGCCTACATTGTTTTAAATTGTGTTATTATACTATACAGTACTGTACTACTGTATACAGTATCATTTTTATCTTTTTCATCATTGCAGACTCCCAAGCACCTGCAGATGCCACACCACAGCCCCCCTGTTCTCATCTACCATATGCCCATCCCAGTAAGCAAGCCAACCACAAGAATCTGGTAAGAACACTTTCTATTTTATACATTGCTATACATTTTATTAAATACTGTTATATTTATAATGCACATAAGTACTTTATTCTAATCTTTATCATGTACATTATCATTGCAGACTGACATGCACCTTTAACCTGGCCTCTACTGCAACTGTACATACCCTTCCTCATGTAGCCTACATCTTTCAAATCACTACAGGTATGGAATTCTTAACTGTTTTTAATGTTATAAATTGTTATATGTACAGAACATTTGATAAATATAAAGTAATTTACTGTACAGCTTTATTCTAATATTCCAGACTGCCCAGCACCTTTACTAGAGCTCCCTCATCCCAGCCTACATCTTCTAAAAACCACTGAAATTAGGCAAAGAATTAATTTTTTTATTTTGTACTGTTGAACATAGGTTTGTGAAATACCTGAACTGATATAGAACAATGTAGCACATACTCTGCAGTAATTTTATCCTTATCATTGCAGGCTCCCCACACATACAATCTCCATCTCCCCCAACCTAGCCTGCGGTTGTAACAGCTTTGACAATCACTGAAATTAGGTAAGGAATTCCTAACTTTTTATAATATTTATACTGTACATTTATTATTCTACTGTAAAATACTGACTGTATTTATACCTTATTGCATGCAGGACTACTGTACAGTATTATATGTACAATAATACTAAATTTTTACATTCCAGAATCCCCTGAATCATGAGGCCACACCAACATTTTTCCAGGGTTACGAAGCATGGGGGGGGGTCCAAAATAAAAGTAAGGAATTCACTTTTTTTTATCTTTAATACATTCTTTGGTGTAAATTACAGTACTGTGCACCTGTGTTACTGTATAACAAAATGTATTTTACTCTTGTACAGTATATGGGTACAGTACTCTATACTCTATTGCATACAGGAATTTACACTACAGTAGTACACTTACTACTGTACAGTGCATTACTGCATTCTTTGTACTGAATTGTACACTTTTACATTCCAGAACCACCAATTTTTGGATACACACCACATCAGAGTGTAGGTAAAACATCAAGAAACAATATGCAGTATACCCAAAGGATTAAAAGTAAGGCTTTCATAACTTTTGTTTCAAATTTTTATACATTTTTCTGGCGTCATATGCCGTCGTTCCAGTTTACGACGATTTTCGGTTTACGACGCGGCGCAAGAACGGAACAACCGTCGTAAACCAGGGACTGCCTGTACATTGTTACCAAGTTTCAACAACTGATTCTAATTAGCACTACAGATTACCCCAGCATAAAAGGTGGTGGTTTGGATTCCAGTGGGAACAAGTTATTATTACTGTGTGCTCGTCCTTCATAATTTTAACCAATCTGACGTCAAGCTGTGATGCAAATGCTAGTTAATTTATTTAGCATTTCATCAATGCTGGGAAGAATTCTTGATTTTTAACTTGGCAAGTATAGTTTCTGTGTGGTTGTGCTAGCAATGATCTCATCTAAAATGTACAAGTTTCCAAACACCACTGATAGCAAGGTAATAAGGGCACCAGTCACTACCCTGCGGCACTTTATATTAATGCATCTGTCTATCAATATATCCTCCTTATAATTTTTTAAGAAATGTCAACAGCGTTTGGCTTTGCAACAGTTCATGCCTTTGGAAAAATAAATTTATCAAACCATTACTCTCTTCTGCAAGATAATTACCAGGCTAGTCTAGGTCAAAGATAATTACCAGGCTAGTCTAGGTCAAAGATAATTACCAGGCTAGTCTAGGTCCAAGATGTATTTCTTGCCAACCACGTGTTTTAGTAAGGTAACTAAACATATATGAGTCTGTTACATTGACAAAATCACAACCTTTACATTAAATTGTATTTTTCCTAACATTACAAACCTGATGTCCTTTACATTAAGAATTACTTTCAGCAATGCTGGATACAGCTGCTGAACTTTCGATATAAACATTACAATTTGCCTTTCGGCCCAGGTGTCAGATTGAGGGGTGGCATGAAGTGGGCATGAAATGTAATGTAAAGCAAAGTAGCCTAGGAAGAACCCTGATAGTCAGTGACATAAGTCAAATAGAAGCACTGGCTTTGTATTATTGTCAGACGGGAGTGAGTAGTAGTAGCAGTACGGGGTGTTTCAGGTGTGGCAGGACTGGTCATGTGAAACTGGACTGCAGATGGGCCAATGGCGAGTGTTTCGGCTGTGAAAAGAGAGGGCATCTGTTGAGGGATTGCCTGCAAGCAAAAGAGTTGAAGTGTTTTGGCTGTGGAAAGAGAGGGCATCTGTTGAGGGACTGCCTGCAAGCAAAAGAGTTGAAGTGTTTCGGCTGTGAAAAGAGAGGGCATCTGTTGAGGGACTGCCTGCAAGCAAAAGAGTTGAAGTGTTTCGGCTGTGGAAAGAGAGGGCATCGAGTGAGAGAATGCCAGAGTGGAGGGAGAGCAGAAGTAAAAGGATGTCGTTTTGGAAACTGTGGAATGAGTGGGCATTTTGCCAGAACATGTAAGAACCCTCGGAGTAAGCATGAAGTAAGCATGAAGGATGTGGAATGGAGGGTCATGTGAAGGAAGTCTGCCGTACCAGATCCCAACCTCAGGGAAACTAAGTGTGAAGGGGGTTTACCGTGGTGAGGATAGATTTCTTGAGGAAGAATGGGTTGGTAGTGGATGCTGGGACAGGAGTTCTGTTGAAAGATGAGGTTGTAATAGGGAAGATTCAAAGTGAGGCGGTGAATTTGGCCAGGTTTGTGGGAATGATTGATAAGTCTGAGTGAGGAGGAGGATGTAGTGGAGTTGGACAAGAGTGAGAATGAATTGTTGACAGCGGTGGACGTTGAGGAGATGCAGCGGAAGTGTTTTGTGGTGAGTGAGTTGAGGAGATGTATTAGAGAGGGAGTACCTGGAAGAAGATGGCCTTTGTTGTTGAGTAAATGGATGCGGTATGCTGAGAGATTTGTGCTGTGTGAAGGAGTGGTGTATTTTTCGAGAGAGAAGGTGGGAGAGTTGATGTATGTTCCAGTGTTCTCGATGAGTGGAGCAGTGGGGATGTGCATTTTAGTCCATGAGAAATATGGACATATGGGGAAGTTTACGCTGATCGAATGTATGAAAGAGCGGATGTTTTCCCCGTATTTGAAGAAGATTTGTACGGATGTGGCAATCACATGTGAAGAATGTCAGAAGGGAAAGTATCAGAAAGTGTATGCTAGCCCACCTGTTTTGGAGTTGAGTATGAAAGAACCATTTGAGTTAGTGGCGATTGATTGTGTGGCTTTGCCGATAACTGCGAGAGGAAACGTAGGAGTGGTTGTTGTGGTAGATCAAAAGAGTAAGTTTGTAAGTTGTGCAGCTGTGAAGAATAAAACTAGTGAGAATGTTGCAAGAGTGGTCAGTATGGTCTTGTTGCCTGCGTGTGAGAAAGCCGGCAAGATGTTGAGTGATAATGGGCCAGAGTTTGTTGGTAGACCATTTGAGCAAATGTTGAAAGAGTGGGGTATCGAGCATGTAGTAACAACTCCATACATGCCGAGGGCGAATGGGTTGGCGGAACAAACCATAAGGACTCTGAGCAAGATGTTGCGGATGTTGACTGATAGAGAGAATGAATGGGATTTGTTGTTAGGAAGAGTGGTAGCGTACATAAAAGCACTGGCATACCTCCGAGTGAGTATGTATTAAATTATGAGAGGTATGTGAGAGTGAGGTTGGATTTGTATGAAGACGAGCAGGATGTGTGGAGGCAGGCAAATGAAAGGTTTGAGAGTTTCAGAGTGGGTGATAATAGGGTGTTGAAGGAAGTGATTGAGAAGGGAAGAGTGACAGCGAGTAAAGATTGACAGCGAGTAAGACGCGTGAGAAGTATGAAGGTCCGTATGTAGTGAAAACAGTTTGGTCTAATGGACTGATTTAAGTGCTAGAAGACAGGAATGAATAGGAAATGTAAGGGGAATACGAGCGCATTATAATCAGCTGAGAAGATGGAGAGAGCCACCTAAATACATAATAGAGCATCCCATTAGGAAGTTATTAAGGGAGAGAAAGTGAAGAAATAGAGAAAGATATAAATTGGGGAGATAAACAGCTAGTGTTGGTGGAACATAACATAAGAGAAAGCCTAAAAAGAGGTGTAGAAAGAGTAAGGGTTCAGTTACTGAGTTGTTTGCGGAGAGTACCCGAGATGGGTCATTTGATTTTGAGGGGTCTGAGAAGCCAGTAGGCGTGAGAAGTGAGAAGTGAGAATACTCTTGCGATGTTGTTTGGTGGTAGTGAAAATGAGGGTGTAATTGATTTTGAAGGATTTGAGTGGGATGTGGAAGGAGTGAACTTGGTGGTGAGTACAAGGAATGTGGACGAGGATATGCAAGAGTTGGGTGAATTGGAAACAACACCAAGTCATGAGGAAGATGGTATGTATAGTGTGTGTGAGTTTCCTGTGAGTGAAAGCGTTGAAAGAGTGAGTGTGGGAGTGAGTGTGAGTGAGAGAGAGTTAGCAGTGCTGGAGAGTGTAAGTGCTGGAGTTTTGGATAGCTTGAGGCAGTGTGTGGAAGAAATAAATGAGAGTATAGAAGAGATGGTAGCAGCCATGTCAGGTGTGAGTGACGTAGTTCTTCACTGGAGGGGTGGGTAGAGCTCTCGGCTAGCACGCTGTTGGCCCAGTGTTCGACTCTCCGACCGGCCAATGAAGAATTAGAGGAATTTACTTCTGGGGATAGAAATTCATTTCTCGTCATAATGTGGTTAGGATTCCACAATAAGCTGTAGGTCCCATTGCTAGGTAACCAGTTGGTTCTTAGCCACGTAAAGTAAATCTAATCCTTGGGGCCAGCCCTCTCTAGGAGAGCTGTTAATCAGCTCCTCAGTGGTCTGGTTAAACTAAGATATACTTAACTTTTTGGAGGTGACGTAAGTCTCCAGAGTCTGAATGAGGTAAGCAGTCCGAAACCAAGGCTAGGTGAGTCTAGTGTGGTTGGAGTGGAAGTGAAGGAAGAAGAGGTGGTGCACGAGAGGCCATGGACCTGAAGTCAAGGTCCAGTTCAGGAGCATGAATGGGTGGTAAGAAAGGGATTTTGAGAAAAGGAAACAAGGTTTCCTTTATTTTAGTAGGGGGGAGTGTGGCAGGGTAAGTTTGGTTTTGTATGATGAAAGGTGATTTGTGTGAATTGATTGTTTCATTTTTGTTGTTGTGATTTTTATTATGTTTATTTTGTGTTTTTGTTATGAATGTCTGATATATGTTTTCATGTTGTTTTTTTTCTTTTTTATTTGCAGTCTGCGTGAGTGTGACAGGGTAGAGTAATTGGCTTCCCTTCACCTGAACTGGAGGAAGCTTTACCTGGAAGAGGAAACTGACACTGGCATCTACCAAAGCAGTCAAACAGTTGGTGAGACCGAATTATTTTCAAGTGCCTTAGTGTGAAGTTTTCATTTGTTGGTTACTTAAGACAGTGACTGTCCTACATGGGATCGGGGTTACAGAAGTGCTTGAATACCTGTAGGCTGATTTTATTCTGAATAAAATCTGAGATTCTCGTTTGGAAGGAGAGAAGGGCTTTGGTGTAGAAAAAGACTGCGTGAAGAAACTGCATGAAGAAATTCCAAAGTAACTTCTGCCATCAGCTTGGACGTCAAAGTTGAAATAAACTCCTTAGTGATCCCCAAAATCAAAGTTTTTGAAAGTAAATTGTATTTTTCCTAACTATACAAACCTTAGGTCCTTTACATTAGTAATTACTTTCAAGCGTAGGCTGAAACGGCCGTTAAACTCTTTGAGCAAGGTGGCAGTAACTAGCGCCAGGTAGCAGGAATACCCACCTGCCTGGATGTAAACATTCCAGTTTGCCTTTCGGTCCAGCTTTAGATTGAGGGGTGGCATGAGGTGGGCATAATATGTAATGTAAACGACCTCAGGTTTGTATAGTTAGGAAAAATACAATTTACTTTCAAACATTGTGATTTGTTCCGACATCGATTTAAAAACCCCGGGTCCTTTGGCATTAGGAAGACTCACTGGTTGGAGGGAGAAATCTGAGTGGAGTCTCCTGAACTGACTGGAGTTCCGCACACCTGGCTACTCCTCCTGGTCCAAAGAGCAAGGAGTACCCGAGCCTCTAACATATTGATCGGGTGTACGAACTGCAAGATCAAAGGTCGATACTGACATTATCGCATGCGTGAGGAAACGTGACTCATCTGTAAATAGGCTGGAAGAATCTTAGAGTCGGAGGCAGTAAGGAAAAGCTGAGATAAGGTTTCCCTTGTTGCCAGACTCTTTCCTCCCCTTGCTACAGGAAGGGAGCGGATTTGCTTCATGATTCTAGGAGAAAAATAGAACAGGTGCTTGATGTTTAATCTTACCACATCAGCGCCAGGTCCAGCACGTGTTGGCTCGAGTCCTATTCTCATCCTGAAGGAGGATGAAGTAGAAGGACAGGGAAGGAGGAGGAAGAGAGGCCAGTCACTCTTGGTATCCTTCTCACTTCCAGAACAAACACCTTAGGCGAGATGCTACTTGTCCTCTTGAAGGAGCCGGGTAAGAAAACACAACTTGTTGAGCAGCCACCATACAGGGCCAAAGAAAAAGGTTCCAAGGGCCATGGCAAGACCATAGGAAGACAAGTGTGGTCTATGAGACCACATCTTGCTTCCAGCCCAACAGAAACTTCCAGAATGAGAGGGATGGAGCAAGCCATGGGCTTCATGAGCTCTCGGTGGAAGCCACCGGGGTATCGCGTCAACAGCTGCTGAGTACCTCTTTGATTGCTTCACCAAAGTCAGGAGGAAGATGTGTCCTTAGACACTTCTTCCTTGGGAAGAGAGAGTACTAGCGAAAAACATTGACGACATCCAGGTTAGGAGTGTCGAGCCTTTTCGAAAGTACACAGCTCCTAAAGGACAAAGTAATGAATGATCTGGATTATCGATACAAAGTCCAAGGAGGACAGGAACAAGGAGGATGGGAACAAGGACGACTCGAACCCGACAACAGATGCCAAAGGATTCAGAGTCCACCTACAACATTTGAGAAGTCGAGGTATTGATCCCCTTCACCTATTCTTCCATCTTCTACGCTAAGGCCAGAGTAAGATGAGAGATGGTCCCCTCGAGGGCACATCTCTATCTGACGACTCTCGATGCAGCATGGGACAGGAACCCTAAACGAGACTCACATGCCACCCAGGGAACAGTTCCTGACGGGACAGCAAGACTGAAGAAGCTTTTCATCCGTAGCTAAATTTTGACTGAGGAGAAGAAGGCTACTTCAGATAGAAGACTAGGTTGCAAGGGCCACGTTCTTCACAAAATGAAAAGGAAAGAAGCAAACCTCGCAGAGAAAACAAGGAAGTCCACATTTGAAGAACAACTCTGACCCGTGAAGGAGTTCACACCAATCCACACCCACTAGCCATGACGGGCTCCAGTCCCTGGGAGTCTTGCAGAGGACCTCAAGAGATATCCAGCTGTAGCTGCTGCTGCTCCGTGAGAAAGTCTATGCTTGCAAGGGAAGCTGGAAGGTCTCCAGTCCTGAACACATTGGGATGTACTGCCTGAAGAACCCTCTTCTTGTGTAGCTGCTACAGGAGGTTGGGTCAACCAGAACTCTTCTCGATGCCTCAGCTATCAGGTCGGGCGAGAGGTTGTTCTGGCATTTGTCTGTAATTTGGGGGTGAGCAATGCTTGAGAACCTCAGCTTAAACAGACAAATACAGAGGAAAAATGTAGATATAAGCTTCCTAGAAAGACAGCATGCCCGCCATAGCGCCCCTGGTCTGGCATGGAGGGAGAAAAACTATGACTTGGGCAGGAGGCAACAGAAAGACGGTAGGGATTTCAGTCGAGCAATCTCTTCAGAATCTTCAATGAGCAGCATGTTCCGGCCCTGATCACTCAAACCTGAGGCCAGTTTCGGTTCTGCCAATACATCCCCACCACGGATGTATCTGGCTAATTGAGATGTCGAGGCGCTTATAGAACACTTGAGTACCTGCAACTGCTGACAGATGAAACAGAAGGAAAACGATTTCTCTCGTTTGTCAACAAATGCCACTACCATGCTTTGGCTGTTCAACAAACCAGTGAGTGTCGCAAAACCCATCCTGAATTATCAGAAGGACAGAAGGCCGCCTTGAGCCAAGGATGGTGATAAGGTACTAATCGTCGCCCGGTCCCACACCTTCAAGACAAAGTCTTACAGGTGAGCCTATTCCTCAATCGGTGAACAAGTAGACACAAGATGTGAGGGGACTGCAAGTGGGATTGCAAGTCCCAAAGCGAGCTGGATACTAACTGCGGCCTTTTCATCATCCCAAGGGCGCCCTTTTCCGCCCCACCTACGACTTGAAGCAGTATCTAGGTGAGGGAGGCCCTTTGCCGGAGCGAAACACGTGCAGGCTCTGGCAGAAGACGCTGGACGGACGCTAGCCTTACGCCTACAATGGGTAGCACCAAACGAAAGTTGGTTAGTCAATGCTACGCTCTCTGTGCATTTGATAACTTCTGGGTCAGTAACTTGTATTCCTGATGTGCTTCTTGGTTCAATCCTCGCCCACGAAACACTGCTTCTTTCCTCTGAGTCACAAGTAACGCCGGGGAGTCCTTGGCACCTTCAGCGACACCCGAAAGTAATTTTCCCAAATTCCAGCTTAGATTTGTAACCTGGGTCCTAATATTTCAGAAGGACGATCGTAGCAGAATTCTCCTGGTCCATGTTCCTGGCATTCTAAGCTCCCCCCTTTTCAGGAGGACTCTGCAGCAGCAATTTACTGTGTTTCAGTTCATTTTCCTTTGATCTTTGTGTGTGATGAGAATATACATATTTTTAGATTCACGTGTTTCACGTGATTTCCCTTTGGAGAAAGAGCCCTCCTGCCTTAGGGACACTTATTAGTTTGTGTTTTATATGTCCTTGCTTATCTTGCAGCAAGGCCATTTTAGGAGTAAAGTAATAAATGTGGAGTCATAAGAACCACTGCACCAGGAAATATATAAAAAATACACTGTAAAAGTCTCAAGAAATGCCTGACATGAGTTGAGTTATGTCTGTATGTACAATATATATATATATATATATATATATATATATATGAGTATATATATATATATATATATATATATATATATGTGTGTGTGTGTGTGTGTGTGTGTGTAAAAGGTAGCACAAGTATAATGTATGCATGCTTGTGTATGTATCATGTATACTCTGTATACATGTATGTGTAGTCTTGTATATTTTTGTAATATATATATACAGGCGGTCCTCGTTAACGACAAGTCTGCTTGCGCTGTCAGAATCTCAAAATCGTCGTAAGTCGAATATCGCCTAAAACGTCAAAATCATAAGAAACCCTACTTTTAATGCTCTGGGTGCATTGAAAACGATATAACCGCATTATTATTGAGTTTTACATCAAAAACCTTCAAATTACATTATTCTGCCATTTTGGGGCCATATTTTTCCGCCGATCGGAAGGTGACACGCCGCCGTAACTCGAACATCGCCGTAGTTGCGGAAATAATTTCTGATGAATATATTGAGAAAAGCCGCCAGAATTCCTCGAACGCCGTAAGCCGAAACTGTCGTGAACCGGGACTGCTCTCAGCATATATTATATATCTGTATATATATATATATATATATATATATATAGAAGAGTATATATATATATATATATATATATATATATATATATAGATATAAAGCACATACATGCATACATATACACATTTACTTATGCTTTTACATGCATCCCTGGAGAGTTTGGTACTAAACACAGCACCTATTTCTAACCTGGATGTCATCAATGTTTTCGCTAGTACTCTCTCTCCCAAGGAAGAAGTGTCTAAGGACACATCTTCCTCCTGACTTTGTGAAGCAATCAAAAGAGGTACTCAGCAGCTGTTGACGACGATACCGGTGGCTTCCACCCGAGAGCTCATGAAGCCGATGGCTTGCTCCATCCCTCTCATTCTGGAAGTTTCTGTTGGGCTGGAAGCAAGATGTGGTCTCATAGACCACACTCTTGTCTTCCTATGGTCTTGCCCGCAGGCCCTTGGAACCTTTTTTCCTTGGCCCTGTGGTGGCTGCTCAACAAGTTGTGTTTTCTTACCCGGCTCCTTCAAGAGGACAAGTAGCATCTCGCCTAAGGTGTTTGTTCTGGAAGTGAGAAGGATACCAAGAGTGACTGGCCTCTCTTCCTCCTCCTTCCCTGTCCTTCTACTCTCCTCCTTCTGGATGAGAATAGGACTCGAGCCAACACGTGCTG
Organism: Macrobrachium rosenbergii; assembly: GCF_040412425.1. Classification (NCBI taxonomy): domain Eukaryota; kingdom Metazoa; phylum Arthropoda; class Malacostraca; order Decapoda; family Palaemonidae; genus Macrobrachium; species Macrobrachium rosenbergii. Next base: position 1,925,955 of record NW_027100729.1, read on the forward strand.
GACCTGGCGCTGATGTGGTAAGATTAAACATCAAGCACCTGTTCTATTTTTCTCCTAGAATCATAGAAGCAAATCCGCTCCTTCCTGTAGCAAGGGGAGGAAAGAGAGTCTGGCAACAAGGGAAACCTTATCTCAGCTTTTCCTTACTGCCTCCGACTCTAAGATTCTTCCAGCCTATTTCGTATGAGTCACGTTTCCTCACGCATGCGATAATGTCCAGTATCTGACCTTTGATCTTGCAGTTCCTACACTCCGATCAATATGTTAGAGGCTCGGGTACTCCTTGCTCTTTGGACCAGGAGGAGTAGCCCAGGTGTGCGGAACTCCAGTCAGTTCAGGAGACTCACTCAGATTTCTCCCTCCAACCAGTGAGTCTTCCTAATGTAAAGGACCGAGGGTTTGTAAATCGTGTCGGAACAAATCACAATCTTTGAAAGTAAATTGTATTTTTCCTAACTATACAAACCTGAGGTCGTTTACATTACATATTATGCCCACCTCATGCCACCCCTCAATCTAAAGCTGGACTGAAAGGCAAACTGGAATGTTTACATCCAGGCAGGTGGGTATTCCTGCTACCTGGCGCTAGTTACTGCCTAACCACCTTGCTCAAGAGTTTAACGGCCGTTTCCAGCCCACGCTTGAAAGTAATTACTAATGTAAAGGACCTAAGGTTTGTATAGTTAGGAAAAATACAATTTACTTTCAAAAACTTTGATTTTGGGGATCACTACGGAGTTTATTTCAACTTTGACGTCCAAGCTGATGGCAGAAGTTACTTTGGAATTTCTTCATTGCAGCCTTTTTCTACACAAAAGCCCTTCTCTCCTTCCAAATGAGAATCTCAGATTTTATTCAGAATAAAATCAGCCTACAGGTATTCAAGCACTTCTGTAACCCCGATCCCATGTAGGACAGTCACTGTCTTAAGTAACCAACAAATGAAAACTTCACACTAAGGCACTTGAAAATAATTCGGTCTCACCAACTGTTTGACTGCTTTGGTAGTTGCCAATGTCAGTTTCCTCTTCCAGGTAAAGCTTCCTCCAGTTCAGGTGAAGGGAAGCCAATTACTCTACCCTGTCACACTCATGCAGACTGCAAATAAAAAAAAAAAAAAAAACATGAAAACATATATCAGACATTCATAACAAAAACACAAAATAAACATAATAAAAAACGAAACAATCAATTCACACAAATCACCTTTCATCATACAAAACCAAACTTACCCTGCCACACTCCCCCCTACTAAAATAAAGGAAACCTTGTTTCCTTTTCTCAAAATCCCTTTCTTACCACCCATTCATACTGCAGAACTGGACCTTGACTTCAGGTCCATGGCCTCTCATGCACCACCTCTTCTTCCTTCAATTCCACTCCAACCACACTAGACTCACCTAGCCTTGGTTTCGGACTGCTTACCTCATTCAAACTCTGGAGACTTACGTCAGCTCCAAAAAGTTAAGTATATCTTAGTTTAACCAGACCACTGAGCTGATTAACAGCTCTCCTAGAGAGGGAGGGCTGGCCCCAAGGATTTACGTGGCTAAGAACCAACTGGTTACCTAGCAACGGGACCTACAGCTTATTGTGGAATCCTAACCACATTATGATGAGAAATGAATTTCTATCCCCAGAAGTAAATTCCTCTGATTCTTCATCGGCCTGTCGGAGAGTCGAACACTGGGCCAACAGCGTGCTAGCCGAGAGCTGTACCCACCCCTCCAGTGAAGAACTACGTCACTCACACCTGACATGGCTGCTACCATCTCTTCCATACTCTCATTTATTTCTTCCACACACTGCCTCAAGCTATCCAAAACCTCTCCACTTACTCTCTCCAGCACTGCTAACTCTCTTTCACATTCACTCCCACACTCACTCTTTCAACACTTTCACTCACAGGAAACTCACACACACTCTACATACCATCTTCCTCATGACTTGGTGTTGTTTCCAATTCACCCAACTCTTGCATATCCTCATCCACATTCCTTGTACTCACCACCAAGTTCACTCCTTCCACATCCCACTCAAATCCTTCAAAATCAATTACACCCTCATTTTCACTACCACCAAACAACATCGCAAGGGTATTCTCACTTCTCACGCCTACTGGCTTCTCAGACCCCTCAAAATCAAACGACCCATCTCGGGTACTCTCCGCAAACAACTCAGTAACTGTACCTTTACTCTTTCTACACCTCTTTTTAGGCTTCCTCTTATGTTCCACCAACACTAGCTGTTTATCTCCCCAATTTATATCTTCCTCTATTTCTTCACTTTCTCTCCCTTAATAACTTCCTAATGGGATGCTCTATTATGTATTTAGGTGGCTCTCTCCATCTTCTCAGCTGATTATAATGCGCTCGTATTCCCCTTACATTTCCTATTCATTCCTGTCTTCTAGCACTTAACTCAGTCCATTAGACCAAACTGTTTTCACTACATACGGACCTTCATACTTCTCAAGCATCTTACTCGCTGTCACTCTTCCCTTCTCAACCACTTCCTTCAACACCCTATTATCACCCACTCTGAAACTCTCAAACCTTTCATTTGCCTGCCTCCACACATCCTGCTCGTCTTCATTCAAATCCAACCTCGCTCTCACATACCTCTCCTAATTCATTACATACTCACTCGGAGGTATGCCAGTGCTTTTATTTACTGACCCATTATACATCGCTACCACTCTTCCTAACAACAAATCCCATTCATTCTCTCTATCAGTCAATGTTCGTAACATCTCATTCAGAGTCCTTATGGTTTGTTCCGCCAACCCATCCGCTTTCGGCATGTATGGAGTTGTTACTACATGCTCGATACCCCACTCTTTCAACATTTGCTCAAACAGTCTACCAACAAACTGTGGCCCATTATCACTCAACATTCTTGCCAGCTTTCTCACACACGCAGGCAACAAGACCATGCTGACCACTCTTGCAGCATTCTCACTAGTTTTATTCTTCACAGCTGCACAACTTACAAACTTACTCTTATGATCTACCATAACAACCACTCCTACGTTTCCTCCTGCAGTCACCAGCAAAGCCACACAATCAATTGCCACTAACTCCAACGGTTCTTTCATACTCAACTTCAAAACAGCTTACACTCTGATACTTTCCCTTCTGACATTCTTCACATGTGACTGCCACATCCGTACAAATCTTCCCCAAATATGGGGAAAACATCCACTCTTTCATGCACCTGATCAGCTTAAACTTCCCCATATGTCCATATTTCTCATGGACTAACATGCACAGCCCCACTGCTCCACTCATCAAGAACACTGGGATATACATCAGCTCTCCCATCTTCTCTCTCGGAAAATACACCACTCCTTCACTCAGCAGAAATCTCTCAGCAAATCGCATCCATTTACTCAACAACAAAGGCCATCTTCTCCCAGGTACTCCCTCTCTAATACACCTCCTCAACTCACTCACCACGAAACACTTCCGCTGCATCTCCTCAACGCCCTCCGCTGTCAACAGTTCATTCCCACTCTTGTCCAGCTCCACTACATCCTCCTCCTCACTCAGACTCCTATCAATCATTCCCACACACCTGGCCATATTCACCGTCTCACTTTGAATCTTCCTTATTACAACCTCGTCTTTCAACAGAAGTCCTGTCCCAACATCCACTACCAATCCATTCTTCCTCAAGAAATCTATCCCAAACAGGAAACAACATGGCATCTACTCATCTCCCAGTACTACAAAGTAAACCTCCACCTCAAACTCTCCCAACCTTACCTTCAACCTCACATGTCCTCCCATCCAACCATTGATATCTTCCTGCTATACTATACTTGATTTTCTGTTTTATTTCCGCTTACACATTCACCACATAAGTTATATCTTCTTTTAACTTTCCAATTCTTAAAAATTACGAAGAATCAATGTTTCACTCTTAACATCCTTAATCACATTACAGAAAATTCATTCAAACATGAACACGTCAATCAGTGATATTTACCACTCTCATCCTTGTATAGGGAGAGGAAAAAGGAATAAACCACAGTACTGTCCTCCAATGATATCTACTCCCACAACCATCACATTTCCCCTCTTGTGTACACACTGACACTTGTCTGTTCTGCCAACCAAACACTTCTAGGACAGCCCCCATTTATCTTCAGACAACATGAATCACGATTCGAACGTCATCTTCCACTTACAACAACTCTCGAGGCGTCAAAGTCTCATACATTATTCTTCAACATTTTGCTTGTCACCAAGGTGGTTTCCTTGTGCTGCGTGTAGTGAAAATGGACCCAGTTATAATGTACCCCACTCAAACACTGCAGATGCAACTCACGCTCACTCTCTTTCACTCCCTCATGTCGATACACTGTAGGTTTCTCACCCCCAGTGTGTACGGACACAATCACCTTGTACTTCTTACCCACTCTCATCAAAACCTCCTGAAATGGGGCTACTCCAGGACACATCATAGCTCTCAGACTCTTTCGATACCGTTCCACATTTGACACTCCCAAACATCCAGGTCTCTTGCAAACTTCTTCGATCACCTCTGCCCTCAGTTCATTCACACTTCCAGGTACCTGCACCTTCAAACCTTCATCTACCAAATCATTCAATCCATGCCACAAACTTTCAGACATGGAGTCACCAACCCCCTTACTCTCACGTGCTACTACCAATCCTCTTGGCAGATACTCTGGTCTTATGTCTTTTATCTTCTCTTCTTTCCCTTCCCCAGGTAGTCCAGACATCATGTCTGCAACAATATTTCTTTTACCTGGGACGTACTCCACTACAAAATCAAAATCACTCAAATCCTCTACCGTTTCGCAATCCTAGCATCCACTCCTTTCATTCTCTGTAGATACACTAGAGGTTGGTGGTCTGTACTTACCATGAACCTCACACCATACAGAAACGGTTGTAATGCTTTCACACAAAACTGCAGCACAGCCAACTCTCTCTCAACAGTCAAATACTTTCACTCTGCCGAGCTAAATGCCTTACTTACATACGCTAACACTCTATCCCTTTCAACTTTATTCACCACTTGCTTCTTCATCAAACATCCACCCATCAACACTCTAGCATCCATATACAGTACACTTCCAACCTGCTGGCACCTGCACTATAGGCAGGGTAAGCCAACTCCACATCTTTAACCATTCTTTCAGTTTCTCAAACGCTTTCACCATCCTTACATCCCACCTCACAACTGTACTCTTCCTACAGCCTGTCCATTCAGACAATGGCTTTGTAATTCCTGAACAATCTTCCACAAACTTTCTTTCAAACTCAACCAGTCCCAAAAATCCACGCAACTCTCACACAGTCCTAGGGAAAATTCCCACTTTCTCCACAAACTTTTCTGCCTTTCATACACCAGACTCACCTTATGGCCCAAAAACTCCAACCCTTCCACGAACCACTCACTTTGACTTTCACCCCCACTTCCTCTAACTTCTTCAACACCGCTTGCACCAATCTCTTGTGCTCTTCTACTATCTTATTCATCACCAAAATGTCGTCAAGAAATACCAACACATTCTTGTAGGGAAAACTGCTCAGCACGACATTCGTCCCTCTCTGAAATGCAGCTGGGGCATTTGCCAATCCAAAACTGAGATTGCAAAACTGATACTGTTTTTTCGTAGTCGAGAAGGGGGTTATTGGGCTACAATCCTCCACCATTGGCATCTGATAATACCCCCATACAAGATCCATCTTGCTAAACACTTTCATCCCATGCATACTGTACACACAGTCAGACACCACACATGGGGAATCTTTCTTTCACTGTTACCTCATTTCTCATTTACTCTCCGATAATCAATACACATTTGCAGACTCCCATTAGGCTTTCTTACCGGCACAATTGGACTTTTCCAAGCACTCCTACTGAGTTCAGTCACTCCTATCTTTTCCAACTCTTCACTGCTCTTCAATCTCGCGCATTACTGGAGGAGTCAGGAAATGTCGGGGTCTCTGATAAATTGGTGTTTCATCTGTCAGCTGAATACAGAACTCCAGCAACTTATCTGTCCCAAAGTCCTCATCCCCTTGACTCAACATATCCTTTGTCTCCCACAACAACTCATACACCTGTTCTTTCTCTTTCTCACTCAACTTCTCATTCAACCTTACCTTTTCCCTAAGCTTTTCCATACTCCACTCTTCTGTCCTTTCCCCTTCGGCCGTCACATCATACCCCTTAACGTGCTTATCATCACTCAAATTGACTGCACTTCTCAGACTTCCTGCTCTATCACCAAGATGTATATATGCCTCTCCACCTTTTCTTTTTCACATTCCCACACACCTGTACACCACTTTTGGGTCGTTTACATCCATAATCCCATCAAACACATGCGACCCGCCTTATCTCACAACACGCAGAGCTACCGTCCAACATAAACATTTCTCCTAAAAGCTCTGCGCCAATTCCAACATTAGTCCTCCACCCTACTTTCACACTCCACACACTTCCCGAATCCCTTGGCATTTGTACATCATCCATCGCATACACCTCCACTCCAGAAACCATCTTCAGACTTACTTGTCCATCCTCCTCCACATACAACTTCACACTGGTTTCACTCCCCATTCGTATTTCTATCATTTCTTGTTCTGGGTACACCTTTACCCTCTTTTTCTTCAAATATGCATACCCCAGCAACATATCATACTTCTCGTTCACTCTGTCCACAACGTAAAAATCCTCCTCCTCCAGCCGTATTCCTGCAACCGCAACTGACTCAACAAACCTCGCACACACCCTTACTTCCAATCCTTCAATCCCTGTCACATATCCAGTACACCCCTGCTTCTGTGCTACGTTTTGTTTACTATCTCATATGCCTCTCTGAAAACCTCATTTCCGCTACAACCAGTATCAATCAACGCTTTCAGTAACACTCCACCACATTCTACCGTAACACACAAACAACAATCTACTCGCTCCCCAAAACAGACGTTCCAACTCACGAACCCTTCTCTTACATGCAATACATCTATCCCTTCCATACCAGAGGGCTCACCACGGTAAACCCCCTTCACACTTAGTTTCCTTGGGGTTGGGGTTTGGTACGGCAGACTTCCTTCACATGACCCTCCATTCCACATCCTTCACACTTGCTCCGAGGGTTCTTACATGCTCTGGCACATTGCCCACTCACTCCACAGTTTCCACAATGACTTCCATTTACTCCTATTCTCCTTCCACTCTGGCAGTCTCTCGCTCGATGTCCTACCTTTCCACAACTGAAACACTTAAACTCTTTTACCTGCGGGCAGTCCTTCAACATATGCCCTCTTTCCACAACTGAAACACTTGCCATTGGCCCATCTGCAATCCACTTTCACATGCCCAGTCCTTCTGTACCTGAAACACTCCTTACTACTACTACTCACTCCCATCTGCCCTCCCCTCACATTCCCATTTGCTTCACCCACACTTCCACTCGTAAACCTCTCTCGGCTTCTGCTCGAGCTCCTTTTCCCATTACTCCCCACATTCACTTGCACATTCTTTCTTCCTCTTTCCCCCTGGTCTCTCCTACACTCCTCCAACAAGGCTTTCATCACGCTTAGTTCCTCACTCACTAAAGCGTCCTTATACGTTCTTCCCTTTACCACCTCGGGCCCAACGTACATCTTTGGTTCATCCTCATCCACTCTCAGGTCTTCTAGGATCTCAAATACAGCCTCCCAATTTAAGCTCTTTCCTGACCACCGCTTCCAATCTTTATTCTTCTCATTTAAAATTACCTGAATTTTCTCAGGAATGGTGGCCAAGAACTTAGGCATACTTCCTTCTGGCCAACGCTACCAGCCGATGAGCATACAAGCTCACTTCCTCTGCAGCCTTCATCTTGGCCTCCTCAAACCTACCATCCTTCTTGTGCACAACACTTCCTTTCATTCTCTTCACCTGCTTAATCACTCTAGCCTTCATGGACTCATACCCTGGCTCACCCTCACACATACTCCTGCAGCACATTTTCAACCGCCCATCCAAGAACTCTCCCAGCTGCTTCATCCACACACTTTCCTTCTCTCCATACTTTTGCCTACAATACTTCTCATACTCATCAAAAAACTCATACATGTCTCTTTCCTTCCCGATGTAAAATTTCTCAGTCGGGGAACCTCCCTCAGGAACATCATTTTGGCCTCTTTCTCCTGGGGCTCACGCAAACCGTCACTACTATCACTACCACTTTCAATCTTCCTATCCTCCTTGACTTCCAAGTCTGAACTATCCCTGAAAATCCAGGAACTTCATTCCTCTTTCCTTACACCTCTCCTCTTTCGTCTTTTCTTCTTCCTTCCCTCTTTTTTCTTACTACTGTCTTCCCTATCACTTTCATACGCCTCACTTGTACTGCCCTCATCAGTGATGAGTGCTCCTTACTCTTACTTAACAACTCCTTCCCTTTCTTAGGGATTTTCTCCTTTGCATCTTTTGCCTCAGCGCCCTCACTTCCCTTCCCATCACCGGGCTCAGTCCTAGCCATTTCAGTCGTCTTCCTCTCCGTCGCCTCCATTCTTGCAACCAATTTACTTTCCCTTACCTGGGCTTCCTCTAACTTATCCTGCATGCTGACCATCATGTACATCAGCCTATCCAACCTCTGCACCCAACCTTGCTCCCCTTCACCTGACCCAACACCTTCCAAACCTGCTCCCTCTGCCATCTCCAATTCTGCACCCCACTCTTACTTTAATATCAAAGGCCCCACGTTGGGTGCCAAAGTATTATGTAGGGGCTTCTTGAAGCTACACAAGTGAATAGGATGATGGGAACAAATTTAGAGGATACTAAATAAAACTTGACTTTCTTTAACATAATTTATTTCTTTAATACTACAATGACAAAAAAAAAAACAATATGATTAATAATTCTTAATCTACAGAACAGAAACTTATCTAACCTTATCACTATAGTTCATCAAAACTTATGTTACTCAGTCTTAATCCTATAGTTCCAATGCCTTCCTATCAAAAGAACCTTAACCTACAGAACTGTAACTTAAGCTACTTCAGTCTTAATATTACCACGACCCCCTAAAAGAACCCTAAACCTAATTCTTAACCTAAACGTATAGTGTTCTGCCACCAACTATGGTCTCTTAGACTTCGTCAGGTTGGTAGTTAACTTGCTCAACATCAGCCACTTCTGGATTTCATCGCTGTCCTTCTTCCTACTGGAGAGATCAATATCTAGTATTTTTTTTTCCTTCTCACCTTTCTAACTGCTGTCAAACTTTCTTTGCGGCAAGTGTGTCGAGATCAGCACCTTTTAGGGCTTAGTGTCATGTATAGAGGAACAGGAAGAAGAGCTCAGGGCCTGACCAAGTGTTTTTGTTTCTTTTCTGCAATCTGGCAGCTTCACGTTCTCTATGTTCCTTACCACTTCTCTGCCTTATCCCTTCCTCCATTTTCAACAGCTCTTCCACAGTAAGTGTCCTCTCTTATAATTTTCTAGTCCATTGTCTTCTGAGTAAATCCACTGCAGCAACTGCACATTTTATTTATTTTTTTTTTCTTGTAGAGAAAGCTTCAGGGGGCTGGAGACCATTCACAAACCTCTCTCCCTTGAACCGATTCATTCACCAGACTCAGTTCATGATGGAAACAGCACGCCCAGTGCTCGCCTCCATCAGGGAGAATGACTTCATACTTAAGGTGGACTTGAAGGATGCGTATTTCCAAATACCCGTCCATCTGTCCTCTCGCTTTATCCTAGGGAAAGCACTGTTCCAGTTCAGGGTACTGTGTTTCGGGCTCTCGACCGCCCGCCAGGTGTTTATGCAAGTGTTCACCCTTGTGTCAGCTTGGGCCCATTTGTACGGGATACGTCTTTTGAGGTGTCTCGACGACTGGCTTATCCTGGCGAGCTCCGGCTCACAGTTGCTACGGGACAGGGATCGACTTTTCAAGTTTTGCTGCAGTGTAGGGGTCGTAGCAAATCTTGAGAAGTCAGATCTCATTCTCAAATAGAGGATAAAGTACCTGGGCGTGCAGATAGATACAGGTAGTAGCAAGAGTCTTTCCCTGGGACTCTCGTATCAGCAGGTTCAGAAAGGCAGCGCAGCTGTTCCTGTCTTGGTGGGAGCAGCCAGCATGGCAATGGCAAGTCGTCATCGGTCACCCGTCATCGTTGGAGAAGCTGGTCCCTCGTGGGTGGCTTCACCTTCGTTCTCTCCACTGGAGAATGAGGGAGTACTGGTCCCAGTTTCGAGACGCTCACTCCTTTCCCTTTCTTCTTTTGGAAGAAGTGAGACAGGATTTGAACTGGTGGATGGATGACAGGAACCTCTTAATAGGAGTATCCCTGCATACTCCCCCCTCCCAACATGCTTCTGTTCCCAAATGCATCTACCGAGGGATGGGGCACGCACCTGGAGGAGTTGCTGACTTTGGGAGTGTGGAACCAAGATGACAGGCACCTTCGCATCAACATCCTGGTACTCAAGATGGCCTTCCTACCCCTCCCAGAGTTTCAGGATCAAGTGATGGCACACTCGGTGGTGTTGATGAGTGACAATGCCACAGTAGTGGCACGTGTCAACAAGCAGGGGGTCTCATTTCCTTCCCACTGCATCAGTTGACATTGCAGGTGCACGAGTTGGCAGTAGCTCACTCATAGAGCTGTCAGCCAGGTGCATTCTAGGCAAGAGGAATGTAGTGGCAGACAAGCTCAACTGCCAGAATCAGGTGATAGGGACAGGGTGACCGGTCCCTTCACTCAGGTATCATGGAGAGGTGGTTCGAACTGTGAGGACTTCCTGCCATCGATCTGTTCTCCCCTCGGCACAACAGAAAACTTCCAGTCTTCTGCTCCATCGTGCCAGACCCATGGGCCACTGTGGAGGACCACGGGACAACCTCAACATATACGCCTTCCCTCCGTTTTGTCTGATTCGCAAGTTGATCAGCAGGCAGTTAATCACCCCTAATCTCAGGATGAATCAGGTGGCTCCCGGCCATTTTGGTATCCCAACCTGCTAGCTCTGCTGTCCGAGGCACCGAGAGAGATTCCTCCCTGGCCCAACCTTCTGTGTCAACCCCATGTGGAGCAGTACCATCAGGCAGTGCACTCCCTGTGTCTTCATGGGTGGAGACTATCCAGCATCTCTTGCCAGCGAGAGGCTTTTTCGCCTCGCAGCAACAGAGACGGCTGTATACCTCAAGAAGTCCTCTGCAGTGGTGTACCAGGGAAAATGGGCCATCTTCTGCAGTTGGTGTCATAGACAGGGTCTCTCTCCAGTCGGAGCCACTGTTCAGCAGGTCTCGGACTTCTTCTTCTTCCTTCACTGAGAGAAGCTTCTCTCTGTTTCAGCTGTAAAAGGCTATAAGGCTGTACTTGGCTTAGTCTTGTGCCTGAAAGGTGTAAATATCTCCTCTTCTTTGGAGATTTTGCCACTGATGAGAAGCTTTGAAAGGTCTTCCCCTCCCAGGAACCTCAGGTCCCCTTCTTGGGATGTGTCTCCCGTTTTGGAGAGCCTGACCCGTGCACCGTACGAGCCTTTATGAGTCGTCAGACAAGGATCTAACCCTCAAGACTGTCTTTCTGCTCATCCTGGCATCGGTGAAGAGAGTAGGCGAACTTCATGGACTTTCCTTCGATGTTAAACACTTGAGGGGATGGGGATCTGTTACTCTCAATTTCATCCCGGATTTCATTGTGAAAACTCAGAACCCACTCGTCCCTTATGCTAGGTTCAAGTCCTTCATGATCCCCTCCAGAGAGGACTTTGTTGATAATGATCCAGACAAGATGCTACTTTGTCCTGTTAGAGTGCTGTGGTGCCATCTGAAGAGAACTCGGCATCTCCAGCCTGAGTGTCAATGACTCTTTGTTAGCATTGGCTCGTCCAAGAACACTATTTCTTTCTGGCTTTGTGAGACGATCAGTGGAGCATATTCTGCAGCTGGTGAAGACAACACCGATACCTTCCACCCGAGTGCTCACGAAGTCAGGGCCATTGGTCCAACCCTCGCATTCCGGAAGAATCTGGCAGTTCCTCAGGTACTGAAAGTGGGGGTTTGGTCTCGATAGACCACCTATCACATCATTCTACCTTCGGGACATTGCCCACAAGTCCTTGGACACTTTTTTCTTGGAACCTGTGGTTGCTGCTCAACAAGTTGTGTAGCTTACCCAGCTCCTCTAAGAGGACAGGTAGCATCTCGTTTAAGGTGTTCAGTTATGAAAGTAAGAGTGATTGCGTGAGTGACTGGCCTCTCCTCCTCCCTCCTCGTCATCCTTCTTTCTCTTCCTTAGGGCAGATAGTGGGATTCGAGCCGGCTCATGCTGGAACTGGTGGCTGATGCAGGTAAGTCCATTCTATTTTTCTGTCATTAGATTCATAGAAGGAAGCCCACTGCTTCCTCTAACAAGGAGAGGAAGGAGAGACTGGCAATAAGACCAATCCAATACAGGCAGTTCCTGGTTTATGATGGAGGTTACATTCCCACGCCGCGTCGTAAGCCAAAAATCGTCGTAAGCCCAAAAATTGTCAAATATCGTAAGAAAACCTTACTTTGTTCCGACACAATATACAAACCCTCGGTCCTTTACATTAGGAGATTACTTTCAGGCGTAGGCTGGAAACAGCCGTTGAACTTCAAACAAGGTGGTTAGGCAGTTAACTACTGTCCGGGAGGCGGGAGTACCGCCTGCCCGGATGTAAACATTCCAATTTTGTACATGCAACTTACCCGTCAGATATATACTTAGCTATAGTCTCCGACGTTCCCGACAGAAATTCAAATTTCGCGGCACAAGCGACAGGTAGGTCAGGTGATCTACCATACCCGCAGCTGGGTGGCGGGAATAGGAACCATTCCCGTTTTCTAATCAGGTTTTCTCTGTCGCTGGTTCCGGCAACATCTGTTGTTGGTTCCTCCTGCTTAGATTTTCATTTTTCGCTCGCTGAGGATTTATTTTGGACTGACCTTTGGTGACGTATTGGATCTTTGGCTTGGCATACGCTTTTGTGGTTTGATTTTGATTTTGGCTTTGGATTTTTCTGTAAGAATGTCTGATCAGAGTTTTGCACCAGTTTTTCGTGTGTGTGTTAAGTCTGAGTGTAAGGTGAGACTACCGAAAGCTTCGGTAGATCCTCACACTGTGTGTTCGAGGTGTAGGGGGAATGATTGCTGGATTGATAACACTTGTGTTGAATGTGAGAACCTCACTGATCTGGAATGGAAGGCTTTGAGCGCTTATGTACGCAAGCTGGAGAAGGATAGAGTTAGGAAGGCTTCTTCTAGGAGCTCAAGTAGGTCTCTTTCTAAGGATGTAGAATTAGAACCTAACACTCTTCCAGATTCGCCTGTCACTCCTGTTGTTTCAGCTCCTTCACCCTTCGTCGAACCTGCGGATTCGTTGTCTGAGATGGCTGCCATGAAAGCCACGATCCGCAAGATGCAGTTGCAGATGCGTGCGTTGGAGGAGAAGAAAGGAAAAAGTGATAGTGATGTGTGTAGTGTCCCCAGTGTAGTGGAGGGGGCGTCTGACCGGCTCCGCATCGCTCCTAGGCCTAGACCTCTTCCAAACTCCCAGACCCAGTGGAGGAGGAATGTCGACAGCCGCAAGGGGGATGAAGAGCATTCCCAACGGTCAGGCGTCCCTTCGGCAGCTCCTGTTGACGCGTCCCAGGCTGCCTTAGATCGCCATAGGAAAGGGATCTTGAAGAAGTGTTTCTCGTCTTCTGCTTCCTCTTCGCCCAAGCGTGATTGGAGTTCGGCCGAGGAGTCGCGCCCTTTGAAGAGGACTTGGAAGGCCCCGAGAGAAGACGCATTGGATTCCAGCCCTGAACGCTTCCCTGAGGGTTCTCCCGTTGCGAAGAAGAGAACTCGAAGATCTCCCTCCTCTTCTTCGGGGGGTCAGGAGTCCACCAAGTAGATCCTGGTTGGCCTCCAGGCTCAGCTCTCTGCGCTTGCTAGCTCTTTGAACAAGAACTCTTCTCGTAGGAAAGATGTCTCTTTGCCTGTCAAGTCCTCCAAGAAACACCTTTCTCCCAGCAAGCGTCCTTCAGTTTGCAAGCGATCTTCGCCTGGACTACGTTCTCCTGATAGAATTCCTTCCTCTGTGAAGCGCTCTTCTCCAGTTAAGCGCCCCTCCAGTAGCAGGCGCTCCTCTCCTACCAGGCGCTCCTCTCCTTGCAGGCGCTTCTCTCCTAGGCGCTCTTCATCGGCTGATAGCGCCTCTCCTCCCAGGCGCTCGCGCCCTCGTCGTCGTCGGTCTTCTCCTGTTGGAGATGATCTCTCTCCAGTCAAACGCTCTTCACGCAAGCCTCGTTCGTCGTCTCGTAGAAGCTCCTCCCCAGCCTTCCTCCCTTCTGGTAGGCTCCCCTCTCCTAGTAAGGGCTCCTCTACTGTTCGAGGCTCTTCTCCTGTCAGGCGCCAGTCTTCTAGCAGGCGCTTTTCCCCGGATCGACGCTCTTCAGTGGACAAAGGCTCCTCTCCTTCTAGGCGCTCTTCTTCTGGCAAGTGCCCTTCATCTTCCAAACGTTCTCCTCCTCCTGCAGGCCTGGAAGTTTTATCGGAGGACGAATCCCCAAGGACGTTAGTGTTTCGGATTACAAGAGGTTAACAGCTTTGCTTGTTCAGGAGTATGGAGAATCCCTCAAGCCTGCTTCTCCTCCTTCTCCTGGCTCCATGCTTTCGAGCACCAAGGCCTCTAAGTCGTCCTCCTTGGTTAAGATGCGTCCGACTATCTCGATGAAGAAGGCGCTTAAGGGCTTCGGAGAGTGGCTCTCTTCGAAGAAGGATGCCGGCAAGACAGTCTTCTCCTTGCCTCCCTCCAGGCTTTCAGGCAGAGCAGGAATATGGTACGAGACAAAGGAACCGATGGGGTTGGCTCTCCCCTCATCGGCTGGATCAGACTTCTCCTCTTTGGTGGATTCTTCGAGAAGGCTCTCGCTTAATTCGGCCAAGGCTTCTTGGGGTTTATGTGAGTTGGATCATTTCCTCAAGGGCCTTTTCCATGTTCTCGAAGTATTTAACTTCATGGACTGGTCTCTAGGGGCCTTAGCGAAGAAGAATCTAGAAGAGGACTTTTTCAGCATGGAGGACCTCGGCAGCATTTTGTCTTGCTTAGACAAGGCTGTCAGGGACGGCTCTATGGAGATCGCTTCCCTTTTTGGTACTGGCTTACTTGAGAAGAAATCCGTGTTCAGTGCTTTTCTCTCCAAATCTGTTTCTCCTCTCCAGAGGTCCTCCCTCTTGTACGCTCCTCTTTCAAGCCATCTTTTCCCGCAGGAGACGGTTAAAGAAGTGTCTCGTTCGTTGTCGGAGAAAGCGTCTCAAGATCTGCTTGCGCAGTCTTCTAAAAGGATGAGACCTGCAGCTCCCCTTGCAAAGAAGGAGAAGGCCCCCTTTCAGGAGCCCTTTCGAGGATCCAGGTCTATCAGGAGGCGTAGACCTGAAAGAAGAACAAGACCTTCAGGACTCCCAGCCAGGAAGTCCAAGTGAGAAACAAGTCCTCCAGACGCCTGTGGGTGCCAGACTTCTGAACTTCGCCGAAGCCTGGGCACAAAAGGGGGCGGACGAATGGTCCCTCTCTATCCTGAGGAAGGGTTACCTCATTCCCTTCAACTCGAAACCTCCCTTGACAACAACTCCAAGGGAGTTATCGGCGAGATACAAGGATCCTGTGCGAAGGCAAGCCCTTCTGCTAGCCGTCGATCAAATGCTAGCAAAAGCTGCCATAGAACCGGTTCAAGATCTTCATTCCCCGGGGTTTTACAATCGGCTTTTTCTAGTGCCAAAAACTTCGGGGGGGTGGAGACCGGTGTTGGACGTGAGCTCCCTGAACGCGTATGTCATCAAGAAGAAGTTCTCGATGGAGACGACGTCCTCTGTTCTGTTGTCTCTTCGTCAAGGAGATTGGATGGTGTCCCTGGACCTTCAGGATGCATACTTCCACGTACCCATCCATCCCTCCTCCAGGAAGTTCCTAAGGTTCATGGTAAATGGAAGAACCTTCCAGTTCAGGGCTCTGTGCTTCGGACTTTCCACAGCCCCCCAAGTGTTCATGACCATTCTCAAGAATGTGGCTCATTGGTTACATTTAGAAGGGGTAAGGATTTCCTTGTATCTCGACGATTGGCTGATTCGTGCCAATTCGAGAAACCGTTGTCTGGAGGACCTATCTCGCACCTTAAGACTGGTACAGTCTCTAGGACTTCTAGTAAACCTCGAGAAGTCCCAGATGATTCCTCAGCAGAAAATTGTCTACCTGGGGATTCTGATGGATTCTCGGGGTTTTCAAGCGTTTCCATCCCTGGAAAGAAGGGAACGCTGCCTACAAAAGGTGACAGACTTTCTAGAGAAGGACAGATGTTCTGCGAGGGAATGGATGAGTCTGCTGGGGACCATTTCCTCGCTGGAACAGTTCGTTTCTCTAGGAAGGCTTCACCTAAGACCTCTGCAGTTCTTCCTGAACGAATCTTGGGATCGGAAGTCCCAAGAGTTGTCAGACACCTTTCTGATTTCGGACCAAGTAAAAGAACATCTCCGTTGGTGGTTAGACCCCCAGAAACTGGGTCGAGGAATCCCTCTTCAACCGCCAAACCCTCGCCTAGTGTTGTTTTCAGACACATCGGAGTCGGGTTGGGGAGCAACACTAGGCCCGGAAGAAGTGTCAGGCACCTGGGAAGCAGAACAGAGGTCCTGGCACATCAACAAGAAGGAACTAGTAGCCATACATCTAGCACTTGTCCGCTTCGAACGGCTAGTCAAGGGGCCGTAGTGCTTGTAAATTCCGACAACACCACAGCCCTGGCTTATATCAGAAAGCAAGGAGGGACTCACTCCTTCTCCCTTTACGTCGCAGCAAGGAGCCTTCTGATGTGGGCGGAGGAGAGGAACATCATTCTCCTCACCAGGTTCGTTCAGGGAGAAAGGAATGTGAGAGCGGACCTGCTCAGCAGGAAAGACCAGGTGCTTCCCACGGAATGGTCTCTACATCCAGAGATTTGCGAAAGGCTGTGGTTCCTTTGGGGGAGACCCAATATCGACCTCTTCGCCACACATTGGAACAAGAGATTGGAGAACTACTGCTCCCTGATCTCGGACCCCAGAGCAGTAGCGATAGACGGCCTTCTCCTAAATTGGGAAGGTCTAGACGGGTATGCCTTTCCCCCGTTCAAGATTCTAGGGGAGGTGATAAGAAAGTTTGCTTCCTCAAAGGGCACCAAACTCACCCTGATCGCTCCCTTTTGGCCATCTCGAGACTGGTTCACAGAGGTACTGGAATGGATGATAGACTTTCCCAGGTCGCTCCCTCTCAGGAGCGATCTTCTCAAACAGCCCCACTTCGACAGATATCACAAGAACCTCCCCGCTCTCAACCTAACTGCCTTCAGACTGTCGAAGGACTGGTTAGAGCGAAGGGATTTTCGCGCAAGGCTGCGAAGGCCATCGCCAGAGCCAGAAGATCCTCTACCTTGCTCCTCTACCAGTCGAAGTGGGAAGTCTTTAGGAGATGGTGCAGAGCTCAGAAAGTGTCCTCTTCCTGTACCTCTGTAATGGATATCGCGGATTTCCTTATTTATCTAAGGGAACAGTGTAATCTGGCAGTTTCCACCATCAAGGGATATAGAAGCATGCTTTCCTCAGTTTTTAGACACAGAGGTCTTAACATCTCTGAAAATAAGGACCTTCACGACCTTATAAGGTCATTCGAAACGTCTAAAAACAAGTCCCCTAGACCTCCCAGCTGGAATTTGGACGTGGTCTTAAAATTCTTAATGTCCGATAAATTTGAGCCTCCTCGATCTGCCTCTTTCAGGGATCTAACCAGGAAATCGTTGTTTCTTTTTGCTCTTGCATCTGCTAAAAGATTGAGCGAATTACAGGCTTTGGAAGGTTCTGTCGGCTTTAAAAAGGACTCTGCAATCTGCTCCTTTAAGCCCCTCTTTTTAGCAAAAAATGAGAACCCTTCCAAACCTTGGCCTAGGAGTTTTGAGGTCGGACTCTCCACTTCTCAGGACAAGAGTTGGAGCACACTCTCTGTCCAGTAAGAAGCCTTAAATGTTATCTGGAGAGAAAGAAACAGCTCGGGGGCAATACTGAAAGTCTTTGGTGCTCAGTCAAGGATCCTTCAAGAACTATTTCTAAGAATGCCCAGGCTTTCTTCATTAGAGATGTTATCAAGGAGGCGCATCTTTCTTGCAAGGACGAGCACTTACAGCTCCTGAGAGTGAATGCTCATGAGGTGAGAGCCATAGCTACTTCTCTGGCTTTTCACAAGTCTTGGTCCCTCCAGTCTATTGTGGACTCTACGTACTGGAGATGTAACTCGGTGTTCGCTTCTCATTATTTGAGAGATGTTCGTGTTACTTATGAGAAGTGCTTCTCTCTAGGAGCTTACGTATCCGCAGATTCGGTGCTGGGTCAAGGAGCTGAAGCTAATCCTTTTTAGTCTAACTAGTTAGTTGTTCTTTTAATGCGTGGTTGTGTTTTTATGGTCGGTTGGAAGAGAGTGTTGGAGATAGCCTCTCTTTCATCTCGTATCACTAACAAGGTTAGGCTTGGTCAGGTGGTCGGGTTTGGTTTTTAGCTCCTTATAGTATTTTATTATTACCTAGCTCTGTCATGTAAGAGGGATAGCCCCCATTGATATGATTCAGGTAAAAGGGCTCTGTCATGTAAGTGGGTCAGCCCCCATTGACACGATCCATAGCAGGCTCTGTCATGTAAGTGGGTCATCCTCCATTGACACGATCCAGAAGGGCTGTCAGTCATAGGTCACATCCTCGCTGAAGCACTTGCAGCAAGCAGACTCATAGACAGTATCCATGAAGTCTTCTGCCCAATCAGGTAAGAACCATGGTTTTTTGTATATCCTACAACATATGTTGTTTCCCGTTTTTTAGTTTTTAACTGTCTCTTGCCCTCCTCCAAGGGTGCCAATCAGCTAAGTATATATCTGACGGGTAAGTTGCATGTACAAAAATGATATTTTTATGATAAAATAAAGTTTTGTACATACTTACCCGGCAGATATATACGATTAATGGCCCTCCCAGCCTCCCCTCAGGAGACAGGTGGAAGAGAAAATCTGATTAGAAAACGGGAATGGTTCCTATTCCTGCCACCCAGCGGCAGGTATGGTAGATCACCTGACCTACCTGTCGCGTGTGCCGCGAAATTTGAATTTCTGTCGGGAACGTCGGAGACTATAGCTAAGTATATATCTGCCGGGTAAGTATGTACAAAACTTTATTTTATCATAAAAATATCATTTTGCTTTCGGCCGTCGTAGCGCTCGGACGTTGTTCTTTGCCGCTCTCTGCCTGACAGCATTTTTTCGTCTTTTTTGGTGGGAATATTCTTTTTTTCTCTTTAATATGGAAAAGTCATCTAAACCCTCCTATCCCCAGCGTGTGTGTCCCGGGGTAGGGGGTAAAAAGTGTAATTCTTTCAGATCTAGAGTCGACGTGGACCCACACGCACTCTGTACATCTTGCAGGGGGCGTGTGTGTTCACGCGACTCGACTTGTAGTGAGTGTTGTTTGTGGTCCTCTGAGCAATGGGGCAAGTTCGAGGGGAGGCGACATTACCGTCGTAAGCCTACCAAGGAGTCGTCCGAGGGAAATACACCCCCGACGACTCCGTTGGTGGCAAATGTATCTGGTTCGTTTCTCCCTCCCGGCGAACTTCCCCTTCTTGCTCCCTCTCCCTCGGGTGAGGACTCCCCCTCCCCTTCCTCTTACGTTTCTTCGTTTGTGGAAGGGCGCGGGGGAGAGTTGGACCGCGACATCCTCTCAGAAGTCTCTTCCCGTTCCGGAGGTGAGTTTTTCCTCGGAGCAGGTAGGGGCTTCCATTGCTAACCCGACTCTTGCTTCAGGTCCCGGACTGGATAGCCAGGCGATGAATCCCAACTCTCCCTGGCTACACCTGGGCCTACCTGGCTCGGCTCTGGAGGGATTGGCTCCCCTGGCCCCCCCTCCGGCCACAACCCACACGACAGCGACAGCCACTACGACAACTGTCACCTTCTCGAGGTTCGTCCAGATGCCGATTTCAGTGGCTTCGCATCTGGACACCCAAGTATCGGCGTCATCCGCGGGCCAGCACGCTGTTCCACTGCCGCCTGGCTTCCTGGCTCCATTCACGCGCGCTGGCCCCTCCTACATGGTGACGTCATCATATCCTTACGTGACTGTTGCTGCCCCTGTTGCTGACCATGGCCTGTCTTTGGATACGGTTCCTCGTCTGACTCTCCAGCCCGGCCCTTCGTCTGCCTCAATCCCCATCCCAGCGACCTTGGTGCGGCCCAACTTGAATCTGCACGCGGGAGGGGCGGCGCCTGCATCCCTGGCCCCGCCCACCTCGGTTCCTGGCCGACGCGCGGCTCTCTCTGCCCAGGCAATTGCTGGTCCGAGCTCCGCCGTCTCTGCCCGGGATGCGCCTTCTGCTGCTGCAGCCCCTCCTGCTGTTCCTGCTGTTCCTGAATCGGCGGCCTCGCTTTCCTGGCTTGGGGATTTGACTGCTTTCCTGAAGCATATGGTGAAGAAGAAGAAGAAAAGTGGTCTAGGAAGGTGTCGTCATCGTCTTCATCATCTTCATAGTCGTCGTCTGCTGCTTCTTCCTCTTCTCCTTCCGAGGCTTCGCGGCCGAAGAAGAAGAAGTCTGCCTCTCTTCCCCCTAAGAAACCTTGCACCAAGATTTCTAAGGGTCTGCCTCCTTCCACAGGGAAGGCAGTGGGATCCCTCGTAGGCTCTTCCCGATCCTCGGATCAGGGAACCGCTGCCCCGGCCTCTGGGCCAGGGGCACCGGGAGCCAAGGGCGTGCAGACCAAGGTCGGCACACTCCCTGCTGTGCCTAAGAAACCTCCTGCTTCTAAGGCCAGCGAGACCGCGTCGGACACTCGTTCGCGAGTTGCTCCGAGTACCCGGGTCCCCAAGGAGACTCGGGTACCCCAGTCTGTTACGGTGGACACTTCTCGCCGTACGGACCAGGGCGTGGGACGAGAGAAAGAGCCGGGGCATACAGGTGCTCCGCCTCTTCCTGCTGGCACTCCTTCCAGTGCCAGGTCAGGTTCCCGGGACAATGCTTCAGCCCCGCGGGGCCGAACGCAAGGAGAGACAGGGAAGAAGTCCCCTACTCAGTCTTCCCAAGAGGCTCCGGCCTCGAAGAAGTCTGGGGCGCGTCCAGAGGACAGTGCAAGCTCGCGCCAGCCAGCCGCGCGTTCGACTCCTCCCCGTCCCCGGCCACGCCCGTGCGGCCAGCCTGGCTCGGGGGAGACGAATGCGCGGCTCAACTCTCGCGAGCCGCTCCGCTCTCCTCGGGAGATCGTTTCACCTGGGATGAAGCGGTCTCCTCGACCTGGGGGCTCATCATCACCGCGGGTTGTTGACCGCTCTCGGCCCGCTGCCTCTACTGGTTCTGCCAGTAAAGGCAGCAGGAGCGCCTGATCTTCCTCGCCTGTCCCCTCCGCTCCTTCGGTCTCCTCCAGGGGGCGTGAGTCGGAGAGGAGGAACTCTGGGGATTGTTCTCCTCAGAGTTCAACTGCGTGGGGGGTATGCACATGGCTCGGTCCTTGGCTCGACCAGGTCCTACGCCCGTGTAGTTCAGGAAGGTCCTCGGGGGTCTGCCGAGGTTCTCCCTCCTGCAGGGAGAGTAGTTCGGGAGGACCGCACCCTGGAAGGACTCGAGGGTCCTCTGCCCCAGGATGCGGACACCCCCGAAATACAGAGGACTTTTGCAGAGGTTATCGTGCTGATTCGTCGGCACAATGACCTCGGGGAAGGGACCACGGCCTCTTCTGTGGATTGTCCGTCGCGCCTCGAATCCTTCTGGGGACCCAAGAAGGAACCCAAGGCTTCGGTGGGGCTGCCGTGGTCCACACTTGCCGAGGGAGTTCTCGATCAAGTGAACGGTCTTGTGTCTGGGCAGGACAGCTCGCTTCGATCGAGTCGCTCGGACAAGCTTCTTCCCTCCCCCTCTGCCTCGTCAGAAGCGTTTTTACGCACCAGCGGAAGGGGCGTTGCTGACTAAACAGGTTGACCTGGACCTGACTCGTTTGGATCCGGGTCTGTCGTTGCAGCAATTGTCGGCAGAGAACATTTCTCTCTCTCAACAAGAAGCTGCAACCCTGGAAGCCATCGCCATGGCGGCCTTCCAAGCAGTCTCTTGGCTCGATCTGTGGTCATTCACAGTATCGAAGGTAGCTGCTTCCTCAGGCGCTATTGTACCTGGGGAGGACTCCGCCTTTGGGAGACTGTGCCAGTCTGGAGGTAGGGCTGTTTCCTACCTTGCCCACCAGACTGCAAACCTGTGGGCGAACCTTGTGCTAAAGTGGAGGGACGCCGTTCTCTATCGTTTTGCCAGGTCCGTAGGTCCCGAGTCAGCTATCGCCCTTCGGAATGGACCATTGCTGGGTTCCTCCTCTCTCTTCCCTAGAGAGTTGGTGGATACCGCGGTGGACAAACGCCGTGCCAATGAAAGCGACCGGCTTGTCCACCAGGCAGTGGTTAAGACCTCCGGGTCTTCTCGTCCCACTGCAGCCAGGTCTTCGGGCCAGGCTGGCACTTCCTCTGCCCCTAAGAAGTCCCAGTCTTCGAAGGGGTCCAGAGGAAACACCCAGCCTTCTTCTTCCTCGAGAAGGGGGCGTTACTCCCGCCCCTTTCAGCCCCCTTTCCAATCCGGTAAAGGGGGCAAGGGTAAGAAGAAGAAGGGGAAATGCTAGGGGCGGCGTTCCCCCCCAAAAGCTGCTAAAGGTGGGGGGGTGCCTGTCGAGCCATTGGGCAACATGGCAGCGACACGGAGCCGAGACCTGGATAGTGGATATCCTTCGGGAGGGATATCTACTACCCTTCGAGTCTCGGCCTCCCCTCACCTACTCTCCAGTCCATCTCCAAACTTATCTTTCAGGTTTGTCGAAGGACATCGCACTACAGCAAGAATGCAAGCCATGCTGAGCAAGAATGCTGTAGAAGTCGTGTCGGACCAGTCTCCAGGCTTTTACAGCCGCATCTTTCTCGTAGAGAAGGCATCAGGGGGATGGAGACCGGTCATAGACCTCTCTCCCTTGAACCGTTTCCTTCGCCAGACTCGGTTCACAATGGAAACAGCACAAACTGTGCTGGCCTCCATCAGGGAGAACGACTTCATGCTTACGGTGGACTTGAGGGATGCGTATTTCCAGATACCCATCCATCCGTCCTCGCGCAAGTACCTCCGCTTCGTCCTTGGGGAGTCGGTCTTCCAATTCAGGGCACTTTGCTTCGGGCTCTCGACCGCTCCCCAGGTGTTCACGAGAGTGTTCTCTCTCGTGTCAGCTTGGGCCCACTCGCACGGGATACGCCTACTGAGGTATCTCGATGACTGGCTAGTCCTGGCGAGCTCTCGCTCGCTGTTGCTACAGGACAGGGATCGTCTCCTCGAGTTTTGCCGGGATCTAGGGATCATGGTAAATCTGGAGAAGTCAGATCTCACCCCCAAGCAGAGGATAAAGTACCTGGGCATGCTGATAGACACGGTGGCAGCGAAAGTCTTTCCCTCGGACTCTCGTATCAGCAAGTTCAGGCAGGCAGCACAGTTGTTCCTGTCTCGACAGGAGCAACCAGCTCGGCAATGGCAAGTCGTCATCGGTCACCTGTCGTCATTGGAGAAGCTAGTACCTCACGGGCGTCTTCACCTGCGGTCTCTCCAGTGGAGACTAAAGGAACATTAGTCCCAGTCCTGAGACCCCCAGTCCTTCCTCATTCCTCTTTCCGAGGAAGTGAGAAAGGACCTTCACTGGTGGTTAGACGACAGGAACCTCTTAATCGGAGTATCCCTGCATACTCCCCCTCCGGACATGCTTCTGTTCTCGGACGCATCGACCGAGGGATGGGGCGCACACCTGGAGGAGTTGCTGACTTCGGGAGTGTGGCACCAAGACGACAAGCACCTTCACATCAACATCCTGGAGCTCAAGGCGGCCTTCCTGGCCCTCCAGGAGTTCCAGGATCGAGTGATGGGACACTCCATGGTACTGATGAGCGACAATACCACGGTAGTGGCATATGTCAACAAGCAGGGGGTCTGGTGTCCCACCAGCTTCATCAATTGACGATGCAGGTGCACGAGTGGGCCATGGCTCACTCGGTAGAGCTGTCAGCCATGTACATTCCAGGCAAGAGGAATGTCGTGGCAGACAAGCTCAGCCGCCAGAGCCAGGTGGTAGGGACCGAATGGTCCCTCCATCAGGAAGTAGCGGAAAGGCTGTTCGACCTGTGGGGGCATCCAGTCGTCGATCTGTTCGCCACCCGGCACAACAGAAAACTCCAGATCTTTTGTTCTGTTGTGCCGGACCCATGGGCCGCTGCGGAGGACGCGTTCCAACACCCGTGGGACAATCTCGACGCTTACGCCTTTCCCCCATTCTGTCTGATTTGCCGTGTGATCAGCCAAGTGATGATCACCCCGAATCTCAGAATGACTCTGGTGGCACCCAAATGGCCCCAGGCCAGTTGGTACCTGGACCTGCTAGCTCTCCTCTCCGAGGCGCCGAGAGAGATTCCCCCCTGGGCCAACCTTCTGCGTCAACCTGACGCAAAGCGGTTCCACCTGGCAGTGCATTCCCTGTGTCTTCACGGCTGGAGGTTATCCACCATCTCTTGCGAGCGAGAGGCTTTTCGCGCCGCGCAGCAACAGAGATGGCAGGCTACCTCAGAAGATCCTCCGCAGCGGTATACCAGGGAAAGTGGTCCATCTGTGGTTGGTGTCGTCGAAGGGTTATCTCTCCGATTGGAGCTACTGTTCAGCAGGTCGCGGACTTCCTCGTCTTCCTTTGCCGAGAGAAGCTTCTCTCCGTTTCAGCTGTAAAAGGCTACCGCGCCGCACTTGGCCTAGTCTTGCGGCTGAAAGGAGTAGACATCTCCTCCTCTTTCGAGATTTCTCTACTCATGAGAAGCTTCGAACGGTCTTGCCCACCCGGGGATCTCAGGCCCCCTGTGTGGGATGTGACTCTCGTATTAAGGAGCCTGACTTGTGCACCGTATGAGCCTTTAAGAGAGTCGTCAGACAGGGATCTGACCCTCAAGACTGTTTTCTTGCTTGCCCTGGCATCGGCGAAGAGAGTTGGCAAGCTTCACGGACTTTCCTTTGATGTCAAACACTCGAGGGGATGGGGATCAGTTACGCTCGATTTCATCCTGGATTTCGTAGTGAAGACTCAGAACCCTTTGGTCCCTGACGCACGGTTCGAGTCCTTCACGATCCCCTCCCTAGAGGACTTCGTAGATAATGATCCAGACGAGATGCTACTGTGTCCTGTTAGGGTGCTGCGGCGCTATCTGAAGAAGACTCGGCACCTCCGGCCTGAGTGTCGACGACTCTTCGTTAGCACTGGCTCAACCAAGAAAGAAGTGTCCAAGAATACCATCTCTTTTTGGCTTCGTGAGACGATAAGGAGAGCGTACTCTGCTGCAGGAGAAGACGACACCGGTACGCTTCGTCCGAGAGCTCACAAGGTTCGCAGCATTGGTCCGTTCCTCGCATTCCGGAAGAATATGTCGGTACCACAGGTGCTGAAGGCGTGTGTGTGGTCCCGACAGACTACCTTCACCTCCTTCTACCTCCGGGATGTTGCACACAAGTCCTTGGACACTTTTTCCTTGGGTCCTGTGGTGGCTGCTCAACAAGTTGTGTAGCTTATCCAGCTCCCCTAACGGGACAGGTTGCATCTCACCTATGTTGTACGGTAGTGATTGGGAGATGAATCTTGAGTGACTGGCCTCTATTCCTTCTCCCCATCCTAAGCTCTCTTCCCACGGGCAGGGAGCGGACGCGCCGTTACAAGCTGGACCGGGCGATCGAGGCAGGTAAGCACATAACGAGAGCTTCTGTTCTATTTCCATTCAGGTTAATAGAAGCAACCCCACTCCTTCCTCTTGCAAGGGGAGGAAGGAGTCCATTACTTTGAGACAAACCCAATGCTTGTATTTGCCTTATTGTCATCCGACGTCAGTTTCTTCCTAGCCTACTTAGCATGAACTGACGTTTTCCTCTTTCATGCAAAGGGACCCAGAAGTCTGACAACTGATCCTGCGTTTCTTACAACCCGATCTTTTGTCAGAGGCGGTTTTTCCCTTCCTCGCTCTTACGACCAGGAAGGGAAGACAAGGTGGTGAACTCCAGTCAGTTCAGAGAGACTTTTTCAGATTCTTCCCTCCAATCAGTGAGTCTCCTAATGTAAAGGACCGAGGGTTTGTTTATTGTGTCGGAACAAATAACAATTTTTAAAAGTAAATTGTATTTTTCCTAACTATACAAACCCGAGGTCCTTTACAATTATGCCCACCTCATGCCACCCCTCAATCTGTACCTGGGCCGGAAGGCAAATTGGAATGTTTACATCCGGGCAGGCGGTACAGTGAACCCTCGCTACTTCGCGGTTCGACTATTGCGGATTCACGACTTCGCGGATTTTTTCCATTACGTATGTATATTATAAGAGAAAATATATAGCGGATTTTCCGGAAATTTCAAAAATAGTCGCGATATATGAAGACCCAAATATTTCATTAATTCCATTAATAATTATTAATATCTGCTAGTACTGTTGGTTCATTGCATTATGACATATAATTCAGTACAAAATGAAATTAAACAAAAAGAGAATGTGATCATACGATAATTCATTATAGTACTAGTAAAATTAAACTGAACATGAAACGCTAATCAGATGCAGTCTGACATTGTCATATTTTTTATGGTGTAAGGCTGCTGATGGCTACATATATACTAATTATAAAATACAAATGTAATGAATGTGCATCTTTTCCATGAATCTTTTGTACTGCATCCAATAATATTGTTTGTTGCAAAAGTCACATCTCGAATAAACCTATACTACTACAACAAAAAAAGCATAAAATAGCGTAAAGTATATTTGAATTTGAAACTAGCATGTAAGATGGGCTGTGGTTGGTTCCATTGGTGATAGATGACGAATCAGCTCCCAAGTTTTGTAATCTCGCCTGTGATTGGTGTTTTGACCGTTTCTCCGACCCGCAGCAGCTTCCCTTGTCTCTGACCCACAGCATCTTCTCGCGGCCACTTCGTTTCCCGCTCTCTCGGTAGATAGATGCTGTTTACATTACCAGTGCTGTGCGTGACAGTGTGTGTTTGAAGTTGAACTTTTTTTTTAACTTTGTTTAACCCCTACAATGGCTCCCAAGCATTCTGCTTCTGCTAAGGCTGGTACTGAGCCTAAACGCCAACGGAAAATGATGACGATTGCTGAGAAGGTGACACTTCTCGATATGTTGAAGGAAGGGAGAAGTTACGCGGCCGTGGCCCGCCATTTTGGAGTGAACGAATCCACCGTTCGCTACATTAAGAAGGATGAGGCGAAGATTAGGAAGACGGCTGCCATCACCTTTAGCAAGTCAGCAAAGCGAGTTGTTACGGCTCGTAATAAAACGATCGTCCATATGGAAGGTGCTTTGTCAATCTGGATTGCCGACTGCCGGAAGAAGAAAATAGCCTTGGATACAAACACCATCCGAACCAAGGCTTTGAGGTTGTATGAGAATTTCGCGGCAAAGGAACCTCAAGATGATGGCGACCACGCTGAAGAAGAAGAAGAGGAAGACGACGAAGATGATGTAGATGAACCTCAAGCAGGGACATCCACTGATTCCCAGCCTCAGACACGACGTTTTACCGCCAGCAAAGGATGGTTCGCCAAGTTTCAGAAACGCTTCGGCCTGAAAAGCGTTTCCCTGCATGGCGAGGCTGCTTCTGCTGACACGGTCGCTGCTGAAACTTACGCGAATGAGACGTTCAAGAATATTATCGCTGAAGGTGGATACAAGCCTGAACAAGTCTTTAATATGGACGAGACGGGTTTGTTTTGGAAGAGAATGCCATCGCGAACTTTCCTGTTCAAAGAAGAAGCCAAAGCCTCTGGCTTTAAAGCATTCAAAGATCGTGTTACCCTCGTGATGTGTGGCAATGCTCTTGGGATTTTTGCTAAAGCCAGGGCTTATTTATAAGTCGAAAAACCCTCGTGCTTTGAAAAATAAAAATAAGAATCTCCTTCCCGTGTATTGGATGCATAATCCAAAAGCATGGATTACGAAGATGCTGACCTCCAACTGGTTCCACCAGTGTTTTATCCCACAAGTCAGTAAATATCTCTTAGAGAAGGGCTTGCCATTTAAGATCCTTCTCCTGTTGGATAACGCTGGTGGACACGCGACTGATCTTTCGCATGAGGGCATTCAGGTTGAGTTCCTGCCACCCAACACAACGTCCTTAATTCAACCGATGGACCAGGGGGTTATCAGGGCGTTCAAGGCCCTCTACACGAAGAATACCTTGGCGGACCTCGTTGCGTGTGTGGATGCCGCCCAAGAAGATGAGGATGAAACATTCAATTTGAAGGCGTACTGGCGGCAGTACACAATTGCCACGTGCCTTCAGAACATCCAGAAGGCACTGCAAGAAATGAAACCTGCTACCGTTAACGCGAGCTGGAGGAAGTTGTGGTCCGAGATTGTTTACGACGACGAGGGATTTACGCCTGCCGAGATTCAACACTCTGCAGTATGGAAATCTGTGCAGTTGGCTGCGATAATTGGAGGTGATGGGTTTGGCGACATGACGACGGAAGACGCGTTGACGAGTTGTTGGACTGCCATTCCCAGCCGCTAACTGACGAGACCTCGAAGACCTGACAAAATCAGCCAGTGAGGAAGAAAATGAACCACAGGAAAAGACCCAAGAAGTTGTCGAAGAAACAGGCTTAACATTAGAACGGCTTGCCAAGCTCTGCAACCTAGCGAAGGAGCTGAAAGAATTGTCACAAGAATGGGACGAGGATATGGTTCGTTCTCTGCAGTTCTGCAACAAAATCGATGAAGACATGACTCCCTACAGGATGCTCTTCGATCGAAAAAGAAGCAGCGGCAGCAACTTCCGATCACAATGTTCTTCCAGCCTCGCAATAAAAAAGAGCCAGTTCCTCCTGCTACTATGCCTTCGGAAGAAATTGAAGAAGTGTCCCAGGAAGAAGTTGAAGAGGTGTCCCAGGAAAAGACACCTCAGTCTGAAGAGACGTAAAATACAATCATTGGCTGCACAGTAGAAGACATCATCAGCTTCATCATCATCATTTCTACTGTGCAGCAAATTCATCGCCATCATCATTCAAGTTTTTCTTCAACTTCTTTCATGGTGGGTACAGTAACAATCTTTATTTCTTTATATACTTTAATATTCTAACATTTTAATATTAGTGCCTGTTTTAGATTAGGTACTGTACATGCATTAAGTGTTCTGTACATTAAAGGGTGGTTTTGTTAACAGTACATACGAGGAGGGCTTTATTGTAACTTCCAACTCTATCGTGGTGAGTAAAATACTGTACAATTGTACAGTACGCACCATAACAATCTTTCTATTTTTTTATGTTCACTTACTGTTTTATTGCTTATCATTTGTGCCTGTGTACTGTATGTACGTATTGTAGATATCTGTACATTACTGTAAAGGGTGGTTTGTTAACAGTACTATGTAAAGGGAGGGTTTTAAAAGTCTGAATACACATTAAATAAATACTGTAAATATGGTGTCCCTACTTCGCGGATTTTCAGCTATCGCGGCCAGTTCTGGAACCTATCTACCGCGATAAACGAGGGTTCACTGTAATCAGTTCCTCTCCTTGTTAGAGATAAACATTCATACTTTGTGTGCGTCCTGCAGGAAGCATGGTTGCAGTCAGTAATCTGTGTAGTGAGTGTTGTGTCTGGCCTTTTAAACAACGGATGAGGTTTGCCTGGGTGGAGAAGAGAGAGAAGTAGTTTTCTGTAGTGTCATCGGGATGCAATACTCCGCTGATGACACAGAGGATTCTCTCGTGACTCCTTCTTGCCCCCAGTAAATTTCCACCTGCTGTTGCTACTCCTAAAGGAGTGGTTTTCTCCTTTAATGTCTCTACTACTTTGTCAGCAGAGAGCCAATGTATGGGAACGATTGACTGGTTTAACTTCTCCAGGGCTGTCTCCACTCGCTCTGAAAAAGAATTATCCTCCTCAGGGCAAGGAGAGATTGCCTCCCTTAACCCAATTTGTTTTTCGGGTGGTGTGGAGCCCAAGGGGCTTATGGCATCCCTAGGCCTCCCAGGGGAGCCGAGTGTTGAGGGTTTGATCTGCCACTTGGAGGACTCCAAAGACCTTCCAGTACTGCTACCACCATAACTGTGACTACAGAACTTATAGTACTGCAGTCTACAGTTACAGTGTCTACTGGTTGGAGGGCCACCACTATGTCAGTGGTTCCTTCGTTCCTGCCTCCAGAATTGTGTCCTCAAGGGTTACCCTTGACATTGTCTTCCATTTGTGACGTCCGTATCCACACTCTGCTGTCCAAAGGCCTGCAGTGAAGTCGAAGAGGAATCAAGAACCATCATTGTCATTTTCGTCTTCACCTTCATGGTGTGCTGTCACCTCCTCCCCTCCTTCCAAAGCGGTACCAAGAGTACAAGCGGAGGAAGAAGAAGGCTGTCTCCCAGCTGTAAGAAGTCCCGTAGGGGATCTGATGGCCAGCCTTCTTATATGGAAAAGGCTAAGGGATCTCTCACCAGCTGTACCTACAGTACTGCAATTCCACTGCGTAGAGCATGGGATCAGCCACTGCTCAGGGCCATGGAATTCACCTTTCTGGGCAGTAATTGTCCCAGTCAAGTGTACAGGTGCTCTCCCACCCCCTGCCCTGGAACAGTGCAAGGGTCCTGGAATGGTGATGCCGGCCTGCCAGCCTGCTAACCTGGGAAAGTTAAGAGGAGGTCCCCCACCCAGTCTTCTTCTACTGTAAAGGTCCCGGCTTCTAAGAAGACTGCATCAGGTCTTCAGGACAGCCCCTGTCCATGTTCACGTGAACGGGACCGCTCTCCCTGGGACAGTCCACCTCTGCAGAGTTCCGGCCATGGAAGCATACGCTCTGGGTTTTTTCCTCGGACCGGACCAGTTGTATGCTCGAGTGGTAGAGAGATCACCAGGGGACTCTGGCGAGCATCCCTCTCCTGCAGAGGGAGTAACTGGGAAGACAGTGACCTGGAAGGGTTTGAGGGCCCTATGCCCTAGGACTTGGACACCCCTAAGTTGCAGAGGAATTATTTGGACATTGTCCGTTTGATACAGCAGTTTAATGATCTCTTGGAAGAGACCATGGCTTACCCTGTGGACCTTTTGTCAGTCATTGAATATTTTGGGGACCCAAAAAAAGGAAACCAAATTGTCGATGGTCGCGACTTGCTGAAGGGGTCTTTGACCAGGTGAATTTTCTTGTGTCTTGGCAGGACAATTCACTTAGGTCTTGTTGCTCATGCAAGAAACTTCCTCATCCTCTCACTCGCCAGAGGAGACACATTACTACAGTACCTTGAAGAAGCCTTTGCCAACTATACATGTTGACCCAGACGTGGTTCACCTGTGCTTGGGTCTGCCACTGCACTGCCTCCGTGCAGGAGTTTCCCTTTCACAGCAGGAGGCAGCGGCAATGGAATCGACTGCCGTGGCAGCATTCCAGACGGTTTCCTGGATAGACCTCTAGTCCCTTGCAGTGGCCAAGATAGCTTCTTCCTTTTCAGGTTCTCATAATTCCAAAGAGGAAGCCACATTCAGGAGGCTGATGTTGTCTGGAGGTAGAGCCATCTCCTACCTAGCCCACCAAAGAGCTAACCTGTGGGCAAACCAGATGCTCAAGAGGATAGACACTGTCTTGACTCAGGTCGCCAGGTTTGTCGGTTCTGAGTTGGCATTGGCATTCAGGAACGGACTGGTGCTGGGTTCTGCTTCCTTCTTCGCTAGAGAAGGTTGATGACCCCAGATCTTTGCGTGACACTGCAGCCCACCTTTCTGGTCAGGCTGGCTCTTCCTTTTTGGGTCCTAGGAAGTCCCAGACTTCCAAGGGTCCACACAATAACACTGAGTCGTCTTCTACCCCTATGATGAAGGGTGCACAGCAGCACTCTGTTCATCTCCCTGCCCAGCCTGAGAAGGGGGGCAAGGGTAAGAAGAAGGGGAAGGACACTGGTACGGCATTCCTTCTCCACCTACTGCCATTGATGAGGGGGTACCTGCCGAGCCATTGGGCAACATGGTAGTGATATGGACCAGAAACCTTTGCGTTCCCTCCACCCCTCACCAACATTACAGTCCACTTCCAGACATACGTTCCCAGCTCACCGACGAATTTCCCCTTATGGGAAGAGGTGAAGGCAATGCTGAAGAAGGCACTGTAGAAGTTGGGATAGATGTCTAGGGGATTTTACAACTGTCTTTTTCTCATAGAGGAGATGATGGGTTTGGAGACCAGTCATAGACCTTCCTCCCCTGAACTGATTCATTCACCAGACTCGATTCAAGATGGAAATGACACAGTCAGTACTTGATGCCATCAGAGAGTTAACTTCATGCTTTCAGTGGACTTTAAGATGCATATTTTTTAATACCTATCCAGTTGCTTTGGTACAGAGATGGCTCCTCAAATATTGTCATGACCTAACAGTCACATTCGATGTTAGGAAGTCTGATCTCACACCCAAGCAGAGTGTAAGTATTTGGGCATGCTGAAACTAGAGTCTACCCTTCAGACAGTATCAGCAAGTTCAGAGAGGCAACACAGTTATTCCTGTGTCGACAGGAATAGCAAGCTCGACAGTGACGACAGACACTTCCACATCAATATTCTGAAGCTCAAGGCGGCATATTGCCCGATGAGTTTCAGGATCGAGTGATGGGGCACTCTGTAGTGTTGATGAGTGACAGTACCCTCATCAGCTGGGAGGGGGAACTGGTTTCCCTTCAGCTCCACATGTTGGTGGTGCAGGTGCATGAGTGCCAGTAGCACACTTGATAGAGCTGTCAGCCAGGTTCATTCCCGGGAACCTGAACGTAGTGGCAGACAAGCTCTTTCACTGAGGTCAGGTGATAGGGACATGGCCCCTACACCCAGACATTTTGGAAGATTTCCAATCTTTGGGACCTCCCAACAATAGATTTCGTTGCAACCTGAATCATGGGCAGTTATAGAAGACACCTTCCAACACCCCTGGGACAATTTAGAGGTCTGTGTCTTTCCTCTGTTGTGTCTGGTTCATTGGATGATCAACAGGGTCATGGTCACCCTGAATCACAGGATGACTCTGGCGGCTTCCAGGTAGCCACATGCCGAGTGGTATCCATACCTGGTAGTTGTGCTGTCCGGTAGGAGCTATTCTGCAGCAGGTAGCAGACTTCCTCATCCCTCCTCAGCGAGAGAGCTTGTCAAGATATAGAAGACAGTTGAACATCTCATATGTTAACTTCCCTCGTCAAGTCCTTCTCTTTAAGGGGATCGACCTCCTTTCCTCGTGAGAGATCTACATGCTGATGAGAAGCTTCAAACAGTATTGACCTCCCTTACGAGAGTCATCGGATAGGGGTCTGACCCTCAAGGCTGTGTTCCTGCTTGTCCTCCGTCCTTTGCTTTACATGACCAGGAAGAGAGGGCATGGACAAGAGAGTTGGGAAGCCACATGGCTTTCGATGCTATCACTCGAGGAGTAGGGATCTGTCATGCTGGAATTTGTCCTGGATTGCATAGCAAAGACTCTGAGTCCTTCAGTCCCTGACACCAGATTCGAATCCCTTTCAGTCCCCTCCCTAAGGGGCCTGGTTGGTAGTGATTGGGATGAGATACTACTGTGTCCAGTTGAGTTCTGCTGTACTATCTTAAGAGGACTCAACATCTCAAACCTTAGTGTCGACAACTCTTCGTTAGTACTGGCCCAACTAAGAAAGAAGTGTTCAAGAACACAATTTCTTTCTGGCTTCGTGAGACAATCAAGCGAATGTTATTTATGTCTGTTGAGTACATTCCAAGCAGACCTCACGAGGTTAGGGACATTGGTCCATCCCTTGCGTTCAGGAAGAACCTGGTGGTTCCACAGGTACTAAGGACAGGAGTGTGGTCATGAAAAGCCGTATTCAAGTCCTTCTACCTTCAGGACGTTGCCCATGGGTCCACGGACACTTTTTCCTTAGGTCCTGTTGTGGCTGCTAAAAAAGTTGTGTAGCTCACCCAGCTCCCCTAGAGGGACAGCCCCGTAGCAGGGTAGTGCCATCAGTGCACCTCACAGGGTGCACTGTAGGTATTACTAAAGGTTCTTTACAGCGTCCCTTCATCCTCTAGCTGGAATCCCTTTCATTCCTTTTCTGTGCCTCCATTCATATTATCTTTCTTCCTGTTGTACCTTTCAAACTTTCCTACTCTCAGTTTCCTTTCCAGTGCTGTATGACCTCATATGTCCGAGTACTTGGCCTTTGCACTAAACTCTATACAGTATTCCATTCCTAGAGGGACAGGTAGCATCTCGCCTAAGGTGTTCGGTTGCAGAGAGAGAGTGTGAGTGAGTGACTGGCCTCTCGTTTTCTCTTCATATACCCTTCCTCACCCATAGGGCAGAGGGACGGTTGGCAAACCGTCACATGCTGGACGGGCGTGCAATGCAGGTGAGCTACATAAATGAGTACTGTACTCTGTCTAAAATCTTTAAGTTTCCAGATTAATAGATGCAAGCCCTTCCCCTCTCTCTAGCAAGGGAAGAGAGGGCCTGAAAATAAAACAAAACCTGTTTATATAGTAGCCTTTTATTGTCTCCAACACTATGGGTTCATCCAAGTCCTTTTCGAGTCAGTGATGTTATACATGCCCATTAATTTGAAAGGCCCAGAAGTCTGACAGTTGAACATCACATATGCTCAGCAGGTCATAGGCACGGGACTCCTTCCTCTGCTCTGCATGACCAGGAAGGAAGCCCAGGTGAATAAAACTACCAGTCAATTCAGGGATTTACAAAAAATCCTCCCACCAAGAAGTAAGTCTCCACATGTAAAGACCAAAGGCTTGTATACTTGTAGGAACAAACTAAAATTTTTAAAGTAATTTGTATTTTCACTTATGCAACTTACCCGGTAGTTACATATAGCTGTCGTCTTTGACGCCACGGCAGTATTCAAATTTCGCGCTAGCGCTATCGTTACAAAGGTGATCCTCTACCCCGCCCTCTATCGGGTATCGGGAACCGTCCCAAGAACACGTCATTAGTTTTTTGCCGTGCCGAACCGTAATACGGTTCTGCTGCTGGTAGTATTTCTCAACAATTCGAACTTCTAATTCCTTTTTGGTGAAGTACTCGGTTTGTTGTTTTTTGCTGGCGCTAGTTATTGCTTGAGAGTTATTATTAGTTAGACTATTATGTCTGATTCTGGTTCTAGTGGTATCCGGTTTTGCAGCAAAGGCTGCAAAACCAGGCTTGTTAAGCTTAGTTTAGATCCCACACTTCGTGCTTTTCATGCAGGGGGCAAAAATGTTCTGCTGATTTGACTTGTAACGAGTGTGAACTTCTAACTTTGTCTGACTGGAGTGCTTTGGGGAAGTACATGAAGAAGCTAGAAAGAGATAGGATTAGGAAGGCCTCTTCTAGGTCTTCGAGGTCAGGAGGTAGTCAAGAGGTTTTCGTAAACCCTATTATCCCTGCTCCCCCTGTAGTTCCTGTAGTTTTACCTTCCCCGGACACCGTTTCTCCCAATCCTGATACCGTGTCAGTCCTTAATGTGTTTAAGTCTTCCATGCAGAAAATGGGGGACAATTTGCAGCGGTTAGTAGACCGCAGTGATAATGCAAGTGTTGTGCCTTGTGTAAGTGTTGTGGAGGAGGTAGCTTCTCGGCCCATTCACGCTCCCAGGTCTAGGCCCCTGTCAGGCTCCCAGGTTCCAGGGAGAAGGCATGCCGAAAGCCGAAAGGAGGTGAGTGGGACCTGCTCCCGAGTAGTTGCCCCCTCAAGCAGTCCTGTTGCCGCTTCCCAGGCTGCTGGCCCTCACCACCGAAAAGGTGAGGAGCGGAGAGTGTCGAGTGGATCCAGTTGGAGTTCCTCCCCGCCTAGAGGTTGGTGTTTTCGCGACGCTTCTAGACCTTTGAAGAGGTCTCGTCTGCTTTCACCATTGAAGATTCCTAAGAAGAAGGCTCTTCTGGAGGATCCTACCCCTTCCTGTAGCTTTTGGGCAGAACCGGAGAGGCTTTCTTCGTCGGACTCGTCTCATTCGTTTTCAGCGGATCCTCCCTATCAGACGATTACATCTGAGAGGCCTGCTCCTTTGGCGCCAGCGACTCCTGTGACTCCTGTTCCTGTGGCGCCTGCTCCAGCATTCGATGAACCTCAACAGCTTGTGATTGACGGAATTAACGCCCGTTTGGACTCGATTTTACAACTTTTGTCTAAAAATCAAGTCTCTTCTTTGGCTCCTCCTACGATGCCAGCGGCGCCCACCTCAACTCCTCGTTCTGTCGCCCCGGTAGCGCCGCCGCTTGCGCCTCCGTTGGCGCCACCTTTGGCTGCTGTGCCGATTGCGCCTCCTTTGGCGCCTCCTGTGATACCAGCGGCGCCCGCCTCGACTACTCTGTCTGCCGCTCCGGTAGCGCCGCCGCTTGCGCCTTCATTGGCGCCTCCTGTCGTTGTGGTACCGACGGCTCCGCCTTTGGCGCCACCTTCGGTTGCTGTATCAACTGCGCCTCCTTTGGCGCCTCCGATGGCTCCTCAACAGGCTCAAACTCTTTCGGTGACACAGCAAGAATATGTCAC
Source organism: Macrobrachium rosenbergii (assembly GCF_040412425.1). NCBI lineage: Eukaryota > Metazoa > Arthropoda > Malacostraca > Decapoda > Palaemonidae > Macrobrachium > Macrobrachium rosenbergii. The sequence continues at coordinate 1,962,594 of NW_027100729.1, forward strand.
GAGCCTTCCAGCCCCCTTCGTGTAACTCAAGTTTCAGTTCAAGGAGACTTGGATGAAGATGTTGTCCAGCTGGACTTATCCCCAATTTCTGACGAACTCCTCTCGGGCTTAGAGGAGCAGTGTAAGGAGGAGAAGTCTCAACTCTCTTCCTACAAGAAGCTCTTGAAGTTCTTTATTGAGAACTTCCTGATTCGTTCTCGCCTGCGGCTCCTCCGTCTCCTGGGTCCCAGTACAAGAGGGACAAGGCTTCTGTTTCTTCTTCGGACTTTACCAAACTTGTCCTGTCCGTTTCGGCGAAGAAAGGCCTTAAGAAGATGGATGCTTGGCTGGCCGAGAAGAGGGAAATTGGAAAGAACGTCTTCTGTCTTCCCCCTCCTCGTCGTTCCTTCCGTGAACCGGAGTTGGTATGAGACTGGGGAAATGTTTTCCCTGGGTGTGGCTGCCTCCGCACAGGGGACTTCTCCAGTCTCATGGATGCCAGTAGGAGGACCGCACTTAATTCTCGAAGGTCTTCTTTACGTCCTCCGAACTGGATCAAGTTTTCAAGAGCGTATTTCGGACTCTTGAAATAGTGAGCTTCCTGGACTGGGCGATTGCGGCCTTAGCCAGGAAGATTAAGGATTTTAATCTTCCTTCTGAGCTCTTGGATGATGTGGTAGGAGTAGTGGATTGCATGGATAGGGGCATCTGCGACGGTGCAGTAGAACTGGCCTCTTTATTTACGATAGGGGTCCTCAAAAAGAGGCAACTTTGGTGCTCCTTCCTAGCAAAAGGTGTTTCTTCAAGCCAGAAGTCGGCTCTCTTGTTTTCTCCTTTAAACAAGGCTCATCTGTTCCCGCAAGAGTTGGTTGCTGCAATTTCCCAGGCGTTAGCCCAGAAGTCAACCCAGGATCTTTTGTCGCAGTCTGCCAAGAAAGCGAAGAGACCTGTGCTTTCTACCGCTTCTGTGCGTGGTGTTTCGTCCCCGCTTTCTCGTATGGACAGTATAAAGGAAGACCCTCTAGACGTGTTTTTGGCAGGGCCAGAGGAAAAGGCAAAGCCACGCCTAGAACCTCGACGGCCCCAGAGAAGAAATGAACCTTTTGTCCTCCATTCAGCTGTAGGACCAGACTGCAAAGGTTCTGGCAAGAGTGGCAACAGATCTCGGCAGACCCTTGGACGATCCAAGTTTTAAAAAAGAAGGATATGCCATCCCCTTCCTTTCCAAACCTCCTTTAGTGGAGGCTCCAGTTTCTTTACAGGCGTGCTCGCACAACTCCATGAAACTAGACGCCCTTCGCTCAGAAGTCCGAACCATGCTGGAGAAGAAGCGATAGAACTGCTTCATGCCCCTCTATCTCCAGGTTTCTACAATCGTCTGTTCCTGGTTACGAAAGCATCAGGGGGATGGAGACCCGTCCTGGACGTGAGTGCGTTGAATGTCTTCGTTCAGAAGACAAAATTCTCCATGGAGACAACTCAGTCGGTCTTGGCGTCTTTACATCTGGGGGATTGGATGGTTTCGATAGACCTCCAAGACGCTTATTTTCACGTCCCGATACACCCAGCTTCAAGGAAGTTCCTGAGGTTCGTCTTCGAGGGACAGGTTTATCAGTTCCGTTCCCTCTGCTTCGGTCTGTCGACAGCCCCGCAAGTTTTCACAAGGATCCTGTTGTCAGTAGCCAGACATCTTCACCTGGAAGGAATTCGAGTTTCCATGTACCTCGACGATTGGCTGCTCAAAGCTGCTTCGAGGGAGAGCTGTTTGGAGGACCTATCAAAGACTCTTCAATTAACGAAGTCTCTAGGCCTCATTATCAACGAGAAGAAGTCTTGCCTTACTCCCAGTCAGCAGATTGTCTATTTGGGAGTGAGTCTGGACTCTCAGACTTTTCAGGCTTTTCTGTCCAACCAACGGATAGCCTCATGCCTGCAGAAGATCGACGACTTTCTGCAGAGGAAGATTTGTTCCTTGAACGAATGGATGAACCTCGTGGGAACCTTAACTTCAGTGGAGAAGTTTGTAAAACTGGGGCGCTTGAACCTGAGACCACTGCAGTTTTACCTGCAAGAGAAGTGGCCCAGGAAACAGTTCCCGGACTCCTTCACATTCGCCATTTCGGAAAAGATAAAGGAGTGCCTCCGTTGGTGGAGGTCAGAAGGAAGGCTGTCACAAGGACTTCCTCTTCAGCTTCCGAACCCAGACCTAACTCTTTTTCCGACACCTCGGACAAGGGCTGGGGAGCGACTATGGGGACAAAAGAAGTTTTGGGCCAGTGGCAAAGAGAAGAGAGAAACTGGCATATCAATCGAAAGGAACTAAAAGCGGTTCACTTAGCCCTGTTAGCCTTTCAAAAAGAAGTGGAAGGCAAATGCGTCTTGGTCCAGGCGGACAACACGACCGCTCTGGCATACATTCGAAACAGGGGGCACTCACTCGTGGTCCCTCTACGAGACCTCGAGGAGCTTCTAGTTTGGACGGAGGAGATCGGGACCAGACTAGTAACGAGATTCATTCAAGGGGAGAAAAATGTAGCAGCGGACCTTCTCAGCAGAAAGAACCAGGTCCTATCCAACGAGTGGACTTTACATCCCCTAGTTTGCGAGGAGCTTTGGAAGATATGGGGACGTCCGCTCATAGATCTCTTTGCAACCGACAAAACGACTCGGCTGCCCCTTTACTGCTCTCCAGTTCCAGCCAACAAAGCGGTTTTCGTGGATGCAATGTTCATGGACTGGTCGGACCTGGACCTGTATGCCTTTCCCCCGTTCAAGATCCTGCGGCAAGTCATCTCGAAGTTCTCAAGCCATCGAAACGTAAGGATGACTCTGGTGGCTCCATTCTGGCCGTCCAGGGAGTGGTTCCCGGACCTTCTAAACCTACTGTCAGACTTTCCGAGACTTCTGCCAGAGAGACCAGATTTACTCAGACAGCCGCACTTTCAGAGGTTCCACCAAAACTTGTCCGCTCTTCATCTTGTCGCCTGCAGACTGTCAGGAGACTCATCAGAAAGAGAGGCTTTTCAAGAGAGGCTTCGGAAGCTATCGCGAAGCCAAGAAGAGAATCCTCTGACAATGTTTACCAGGCGAAGTGGACACAGTTTAGGTCCTGGTGTCGAGAGAAGGCGTGTCTTCTTCTTCGACGTCTATAGCCCAGATGGCCGATTTTCTCTTGTTCCTCCACAGAGAGAAAAAGCTTGCTGTACCTACCATTAAAGGGTATAGAGCCATGTTAGCTTCGGTCTTTCGACATAGGGGTCTTGAAGTGTCTTTGAGTCAAGACCTTTCAGATCTGATTAGATCATTTAATACGTCAAAGAGAGATCAGAAGAGACCAGTGGCGTGGAATCTTGACGTAGTGCTGAGATGGTTACGGTCTCAGTCCTTTGAACCGATGGCGAACATCTCCTTGAAGGATCTCACGAAAAGACTCTTTTTTTGGTAGCTCTGGCTACGGCCAGGAGAGTAAGTGAGCTACATGCGATTGACAAAAGAGTAGGCTTTGCTAAGGGGAAGGCAGTATGTATGTCTACTCTTGGTTTCTTAGCCAAGAACGAAGACCCGTCTAGACCTTGGCCAAGAGAGTTGAAATTAAGGACCTTTCCCAATTGGTCGGTCCCGAAGAACCCGAAAGGTACCTCTGCCCTGTGAGAGCTCTCAAGTTCTACGTTCAGAGAACGAAGAAGCTCAGAGGTCCCAATGACCACCTCTGGTGCTCGGTTAGAGATCCTTCTAGGCTCTCTCTAAGAATGCCCTTTCTTTCTTTTTGAGAAGCCTGATAAAAGAAGCTCATGAGCAGTGTGCTGACTCGGAGATGAGTATTCTTAAGGTAAAAGCGCACGAGATTAGAGCGGTTTCGACTTCTGTAGCCTTTAGCAGAAACTTATCTGTGAAGGACTTGGTTAAGTCCACCTTTTGAGATGCAAGTCAGTGTTTGCATCGCATTATTTAGTGGACGTGCAAACTGTTTTCAAGAGTGCAGTACGCTGGGGCCCTTTATTGCGACTGACACGGTGTTGGGGAGGGTGAAAAGGAGTCCGCTCCTTAACTAACATTTTCACCTTGGTGTTGGGGTTGTTGTTTTTTAAGGTTGCCTGGAGATACATGATGTGTTAGTATCTTCCAGTTTTTAATCTTTGGTATTGGTTTTATGGTAATGTTAGGTGATCCCTCGTTTTGTTGTTCGTTGTACTGCGCCCTGATCAAGGGCATCAGACTTGTCCGCACGCAGCCATGTTCTCTACGGCAGGTACTGTTTTTTATTGTGTCCGACACACGGATCCCTTATATCCTCTCGGCACAATATAAAGGCCAGCAGACTACAGAGGCAGTAACCACTGAGTCAGCTACCTTTAAAGGTAAGGAACCTATGTCTAACTTGTTGCAAGTAGATAATTCCAAGAATTTTATTAGCTGCCAGTGCCCCACCTCCTCAAGGTGCCAATCAGCTATATGTAACTACCGGGTAAGTTGTATAAGTGAAAATGAAATTTTTATGATAAAATAACGTTTCACTTATACTTACCCGGTAGTTACATAATCATAACCCTCCCTCCTCCCCTCACCTGGGCAGTTGGGCAAAAACTTATGACGTGTTCTTGGGACGGTTCCCGATACCCCGATAGAGGGCGGGGGTAGAGGGATCACCTTTTGTAACGATAGCGCTAGCGCGAAATTTGAATACTGCCGTGACGTCAAAGACGACAGCTATATGTAACTACCGGGTAAGTATAAGTGAAACGTTATTTTATCATAAAAATTTCATTTTTCCTAACATACAAACCTAAAGGTCTACATAAATGGCCCACCTCAAGCCACCCCTCATTCTGCTACCTGGGCCAAAAGGCAAAATGAATGTATAACGACAGTTGTGGGCGGGACTCCCATCCTACCATCGGTAGTTGACAAATTGTTTAAAGTTAAACGGCTGTTTTCCCAGTTCGCGGAGCAGATATATCCATATGTAAAGGCCTTCAGGTTTGTATGTTAGGGAAAATACAAATGACTATAAAAATTTGTAGTTTTTCCACCCTTGCAGCATTGAAAACCAAAAAGGCTTTTTTAAACATCTGACTTACCTGGTAGTTATATAAATAGCTTAAGTCCCACAACGACGGCAGAATTTCAAAACTCACGGCAATCACCGATGGGTAGTCAGGTGTACCACTAGTGCTCCTCTACCCAGGTACCTTGAACCATTCCAACTGTTCCTCAGATCTTCCCTGCCGCCATACCGGTTGCATCGTTAAGAATTTTGCTCGTTTGGCCCGTGTTTTTTCACAGAGTTTTGGTGAAGTACACTTTGGCTTTGGCTTTCGCTTGTTTTTTGGATTTGCTTTGGATTTTCTGGATTTGTTAGATATTGTTGATTTTGACCTTTGCTCGCTTTGGATTTTTCTTACGATTTTTTCTCTTTCCAAGATGTCTGACTCTGCTTCGAGTGTGAGAATGTGTGTGAGGGGGTGTAAAACCCGGCTTGCTAAAGCCGCGTTGGATCCCCACTCTATTTGTGTAAATTGCAGAGGTAAAAATTGCGAGTTAAAAGACAGATGTGATGAATGTTTTGGTTTATCAGAGAAAGAGTGGATGGATTACTACTGATATGTTTCTAAGCTTGAAAGGGATAGGATCAGAAGAGCCGGGAGTAGTAAATCTCGCTCTTCTAGAGATAGTCAGGGAATTGAAGATTCTCCTCATATCAATCCTATTATTCATTCCCCAGTAGTGGTAGTCCCAAAACCCCCCACTGATACTGATAAGGAACCAACCTTGAAGGACATGATGACGGCCATTCAAACCCTTGGCCAAAAGGTAGAATCCTTGCAAGAGACAGAGAGGATTTATGGTCGAATGTGAGAGATCTGAAACATTCAAGTGTTAATAGAAAAATAAAAGTGCAAAGTGTTGTGGAGGGTGCGATTGCTCGGTCCTGTCGTGCTCCTAGTCCTAGACCTCTTCCAAGCTCACCAACCCTGTGAGAAGGAATGTCGACAGACGAAGGGAGGCGAGAGGCTTTAGCTACCGAGCAGTCGTCCCCTCAAGCGTACCTGTTGACGCTTCCCAGGACGCTCACCCTCGCCATAGGAAAGGCGAGGTTAAAGTGTTTTCGTCCTCGTCGGAAGACGCTGTTACTAGACGGGACTGGCGTCATACATCCGTATTGAGACCCCTCAAAAGGAAACTTCCTTCGGTGGAGCGGCGTCGGGATTTGACGCTTCCTACTCCGGGATGTAGTCACTGGAGCAGTCCAGGGCGTTCCCCTCTTAGTTCGGACAATTGCTCTCCATTGAAAAGCAGACGTATGTTGTCGCACGGGCGGCCGTCTGCTTCCACTGATGACGAAATGAGATCGGAAGCTTCCCCGGAACATCATTTCCAACGTCTCATCGAAGAAAATGAATTAGTAGTTGATATTGCAGCTCCCCCTGTCGATCCCCAACAGCAGGTAGCTCCGCAAATCAGTCTAATTCAGGACATGCAACGGAAACTCTCTTCCCTGATGCAAGTCTTGCAGCCTGCAGAAAAGACGGATGTAGATTTTTGTCCACCTATGGCTGTACGTCGCCCTGAGGAAACTTTTGACCGATGTCGCACAGGCGGCCAGTTCTCAAGTGACTTCAAGGTGCGGCGGGACAGCGAACGTGGGAAGAATGTTTCTCCTATTCAAGAAGCCTCAATCATTTCTCGTCAGCCTGAGGAAGCTTTTGACAGATGTCGCACAGGCGGCCAGTTCTTAAGCGACCTTAAGGTTGGACGGGACAACGATCGTCAGAAGTCTGGACGCCAGGACGCCCGAGTTGCTCAAGAGGATGGACGCCAGGATGCCAGGCGTCAAGAGCTTGGACGCCAGGACGCCAGACGTCAAGAATCTGGACGCCAGGACGCCAGGCGTCACGAAGTTGGACGCCAGGACGCCAGGCATCAAGAATCTGGACGCCAAGACGCCAGGCGTCAGGAGGCTGGACGCCATACTTTATTACTAAAAGAAGATGGACGCCAAGACACCAGACGTCACGAGACTGGACACCAGGACGCTGAGCGTCAAGGTGATATTTTGAAAGACGTCGCTACTTTGGTTTTTGGTCAATCAGAAGAAGAGATTGATGATATCCCTCAGTCTCCTGTGGATCATATCGAAGAAGTTTCGGAAGAAGATAGTAAAGGCCATCAACTTTCATCAGACTTCAAAAAAACTTATGAAACTTTTTGCGGAAGTTTTCCCTGAAAACCTTATTCCGACGGCTCCTCGTTCCCCACCTTCAGAATTTACTCTTGGGAAGGCGTCTAAGGAGTCAGCTTTTATGAAGATGGTTTTGTCCTGCTCGTCCAAGAGAGCTCTTAAAATGATGAATGAATGGATGCTTTCAAAGAAGGAACAAGGAAAGACGGCCTTTGCTTTTCCTCCAGCCAAACTAGCTTCAAGATCGAGCGTTTGGTATCAAACTGGAGAATCGTTCGGCCTTGGAATACCTGCCTCTTCCCAAGGAGACGTCTCGAATCTTGTTGATTCATCTCGCCGAGTGGCCATGGGGAGAACGAAGTTTTGTTGGTCAACATCAGAGTTGGACCACCTCCTCAAAGGAATTTTTAGGGCCTTCGAGGTCTTTAATTTTCTGGACTGGACCCTGGGAGCGTTAGGAAGAAAGATGGGATTATTCAGCACGACCGACACAGAAGAATTTGTACATCTGATGTTGTGTATGGATAAAGGAATCAGAGACGGTGCCAGCGAATTAGCGGCGCTTTTCTCAGCAGGAATCCTGAAGAAAAGGGCCCATCTTTGCTCTTTCCTAGCTAATGGGGTCACATCCAGTCAAAAAGCGGAACTAATTTACGCCCCTTTTTCCTCTCACCTCTTCCCTCAAGACTTGGTAAAAGAGGTCTCTGCATCCTTAGCTCAGGAAACCACACAAGATCTTATATCGAAGACAGCAAGAAAAGTCTTACCAACGACTTTCATCACTAAAAAGAGTAAGGCTGAGGCTTCTGTGTTTCAGGGATCTCAGCCCTTTCGTGGTCAGCCCTCAGGTAGAGGTTCCTCGAGGGCGGGTAGAAGATCTACAACAAGAAGTGGCTCTAGACAGGGAAGAAACAGGACTTGAGCGTTCTTCCCTTCAGGCAGCGGTAGGTGCCAGGCTGTTCAACTTCTGGCAGGTGTGGAAGAAAAGAGGAGCGGATCTTTGGTCCATTCAACTACTCAAGGATGGATACAAAATCCCTTTCCTAAGAAAGCCCCCGTTGGCAGACAAACCAATAGATCTGTCGCCCAGATACAGAGACGAGTCCAAGGCACAGGCGATTCAACAGCAAGTTTCTTTATTATTGCAGAAGAACGCAATAGAGAAAATACAAAATCTGGATTCGCCAGGATTTTACAACCGCCTTTTCCTGGTTCCCAAGAGCTCGGGGGGTTGGAGACCAGTACTGGACGTGAGTGCCCTCAACGTCTTTGTACAAAAGACGAAGTTTACCATGGAAACAACAAAATCAGTGTTAGCAGCAGTCAGACAACACGACTGGATGGTTTCATTGGATCTTCAGGATGCATATCTCCACATTCCTATCCACCTGGGCTCCAAGAAATACCTGAGATTCGTCTTCAAGGAAGAGGTATTCCAGTTTCGGGCTCTTTGCTTCGGCCTAAGCACGGCGCCCCAAATATTCACCAGACTGATGTCGAATGTAGCGGGAATGCTGCACACGAGAGGCATCAGGGCCTCTCTGTATCTGGACGACTGGCTCCTCAGAGCTCCTTCCTTCAATCGCTGTCTGGAGGATCTTCAAACGACAATCTGTTTATCAGAGGAACTAGGACTTCTGGTAAACAGGCAGAAGTCACATCTAACCCCATCTCAAGAGATCCTGTATCTAGGGATGAGGATTCAGTCTCGGGGTTTTCGGGTTTTTCCGTCACCATCAAGGATGGAACAGGCCTTGGTAAAACTAATGGACTTTCTGGGGAAATGGATGTGCTCGGCGAGGGAATGGATGTGCCTGCTAGGGACCCATTCCTCGCTAGAACAGTTTGTTTCCTTAGGAAGACTAAACCTTCGCCCACTCCAATTCCACCTCAATCGGTATTGGAGCAGAGAAAACGGGCTAGAGATAGAGTGTATCCCTATTTCAGAGGCGATGAAACAATGCCTTCAGTGGTGGAACGACCCAGTCAAGCTTCAGGAGGGCCTTTCATTAAAACAGAGGAACCCAGACCTAGTGTTGTTCTCCGACGCGTCGGACTCGGGGTGGGGAGCAACATTGGGAAAGTTGGAAGTATCGGGATTCTGGACCAGAGAGCAAGAGAAGCTCCACATAAATCAAAAGGAGCTGACTGCAATATTTTTAGCCCTCAAAGAGTTACAACACTCAGTCCAAGACAAGGTCGTACAGGTCAACTCCGACAACACGACGGCGTTGGCCTACATCAACAAGCAAGGCGGAACCCACTCCAGGTCACTGTACGAAACGTCGAGGCAACTCCTTCTCTGGGCCAAAGAGAAGAATGTGACATTATTGACACGTTTCATTCAGGGGGAAAGGAATGTGAGAGCAGACAGTCTGAGCAGGAAAGGTCAAGTCCTGGCAACAGAATGGACTCTTCACCAAGATGTCTGCAGAGAATTGTGGCGGATTTGGGGTCGTCCATGCATAGACCTCTTCGACACAGCTCAAACGAAGAGGATGGAGACGTACTGCTCTCCTGTGCCAGATCCCGAGGCAACGCACATAGATGCGTTCCTTTTAAATTGGTCCAACCTAGACGTTTACACTTTTCCCTCGTTCAAGATCATAAACAAAGTCATTCAGAAGTTCGTGTCCCACGAGAGCACCAGGATGACTCTAGTGGTCCCCTTTTGGCCGACAAGAGAATGGTTCACAGAGGTGCGGGAATGGATGATGGACATGCCGAGAAGTCTGCCTCTAAGGCCAGATCTACTCAAACAACCCCACTTGGAAAGGTATCACCAAAACCTCCAAGGTCTACAGCTAACTGCCTTCAGACTATCGAAAAACTCGCAAGAGCTAGAGGGTTTTCGAAGGAGGCAGCTAGAGCGATCGCAAGAGCAAGGAGGTCATCTACCATCAGGGTATACCAATCCAAGTGGGATATTTTTTGAGGTTGGTGTAAAAACAACTCCGTGTCCTCGTCCAGTACCTCTGTGACCCAGATAGCATGGATTTTCTTCTTTACCTTAAGAGGAGACTTTAACTTTTCAGTCTCGACTATTAAGGGATACAGGAGCATGTTGGCAGCGGTCTTCAGACACAGAAACTTGGATTTGTCTGCCAATAAGGATCTCCAAGATCTTCTCAGATCATTCGAGACTACCAAAGAGAAAAGTCAGAACTCACCAGCGTGGAACCTAGACGTGGTCCTAAAGTTCCTCATGTCCGATAGGTTCGAACCTTTGCAAGAGATTTCATTTAAAGATCTCACAATGAAGACTCTATTTTTGGTTTGCTTGGCGACAGCTAAAAGAGTCAGTGAAGTACATGCCTTCAATAAAACCGTCGGTTTTAGGAACGGCAAAGCTATCTGCTCTCTACAACTGGGGTTTTTAGCTAAGAATGAATGTCCTTCACAACCATGGCCCAAGGCTTTCGAGATTACGAATCTGACAGAGATTGCAGGTGAGGAGTTAGAGAGAGTCCTCTGTCCGGTAAGAGCTCTGAGAGCGTACCTGCAAAGGACGAAGAATTTACGAGGCAAGTCAGAGGTGCTTTGGTGTTCAGTTAAGAAGCCCTCTCTACCAATGTCAAAGAATGCGTTATCCTTTTTCATAAGTCAGTTGATAAGGGAAGCGCATTCAGAATGCAGTGAAGTGGACCTTAAGCTTCTAAAGGTTAAAACCCATGAGGTCAGAGCGGTTGCAACCTCTGTAGCCTTTAGACAGAATAGGTCCCTACAAAGTATCATGGACTCTACCTTCTGGAGAAGCAAGTCAGTGTTTGCCTCACACTACTTGAAGCAAGTACAAACGCTTTATGACGACTGCTATACACTGGGACCATTTATAGCAGCTAACTCAGTAGTGGGAGAAGGGACTACCCCTGCAATCCCATAAATCGATGCCCTTGATTCTTGCCTTGGAATAGTGATAATGTTATGGTTGTTTGTGGAGATTGGATGCAATCTTCCGCAATCATTGATTTTAGCCAGGTAATCAGTTTGTTCCTTGGCAGCGCCCGGAACAAGGGTATTATAGGTTGTCTGTCACATAGAGGTCGGTACACGGTTGGCAGCTCCTAGAGGTCTTCAGCCCCTGAGTGGATCGCTGATCTCTTAAGGAAAGCAGACATAATGAGGGGGAGTTCATTGAAGTCAGCTTCCTTAAACCAGGTAAGAACCTTAAGTTGGTTTATTAACCCTTAACAAAATTCCAAAGATGTTGGCTGTCTCTGACCCTCCACCAAAGGTGTCAATCAGCTATATATATAACTACCAGGTAAGTCAGATGTTTAAAAATGATATTTTCATAATAAAATAAATTTTTGAACATACTTACCTGGTAGTTATATATGATTAAATTCCCACCCTCCTCCCCTCTAGAGACTAGGGGCATGGAAGATCTGAGGAACAGTTGGAATGGTTCAAGGTACCTGGGTAGAGGGCGCACTAGTGGTACACCTGACTACCCATCGCGATTGCCGCGAGTTTTGAAATTCTGCCGCACGTCAGGGACTTAAGCTATATATATAACTACCAGGTAAGTATGTTCAAAAATTTATTTTATTATGAAAATATCATTGTTAGGATCTTAGATTCCCCTACTGTCACTTGAAGCCCCAGCAATCTATCACTCCCGTAGGTCAACACATTCACCATATTGTCTAGCGATTTATGCCACAGGAAAGAAAGGCCCCTTTCTGCATGTTAATCTTTTACGATGTGATCTGTAACTTGCATCGATGAGGTCAAGAAAGCTCTGAAGTCTTCATGCACTGAATCGTAGATGGCAAGGTCATGAGGCCAGAGGAGCGTTTCTTGCAAAGCCTTTGAATATTTTGCAGAACATGTTTAAGGGAGGAATGTTTCACTTAAGGCCAAAAATATTTCAAGAGGTTATATTTGGTGTATCCATGGCAGCTCACGAAGATGGGAAATGAATGAGTTGATCATTTGGGTGGATGGGGGATTGGCCCGTTAAGGTGGGCATTCACTCGGTTTAGGAGGATGGCTGGCACTTGTGGTAGAAGGCGAGTCTGCGCCTGAACCCCTACTTTGGGTGTCAGTAAGTTCCCCTAGGGGAGGTTGGTCCTGGATTAGGTTGTATCTTGAGACTTTTATGTTAGGACCGAAATTCTTGCCTTTAAGAACATCGAGGTGGTGAAATAGGCAGGTAATCCTGTAGGCGACTTTATGTTTAATTTTGCATGGGAGTTCGTGGAAGATAAGAGGGTCAGAGCCCATGAGAAACTTGACTCTCTCTACTATGGCGTCTAGCTTCACCGATGACCGTAAATTGTGAATCACAGCGTGACATCTCCTCTCAGGTTTTGGGCGAGGTGATTCACGAATGCTGGGCTTCGGTTTTTCTACTTATTTGTGTCTGCCAGGCCCCACTCCCCTCATGATCATGAAGACTCATGAGGGCTGGTGATCGTCGCTGAGGCTCTATCTTCCACCGGAGGCACTGGGAAGGGAGGGGAGGTTGGGGTTCGTTGGTCCTCTCCGATAGGTCTACAGGTGATGTGGCCACTTCATCCGGGGGAGAGAGGGCAGTTCCCTCATGGGAGGGTATGGCCAACTCGACTTCACGTCGCACCCTCACTTCTCTCGTGTTGCTGGGAGGTGAGGAAATACTAGATGCCTCATTCAAAGGAGTCTGGTGGCTTGCTGTGCGATTGTCTAATGATTCCTGCACTCCTTTGATTGCATCCCAGATCTGTGAAAGATTGTTATTTGTTTATACAGTTTTAAGACTGTTGAGTGATTCCTGTATTCCTTTGATCACATCCCAGATCTGTGAAAATTTGTCTTGTGCTTCCTCTATTTTTTCTGAGGTTTTGTCAATTTTTCTGAGAGGGATTTTGCTTTTAGAAAGGCATTTTCTGCCATATGGTACCGTACACTGCAGGTAGGCTTAGATCAGCAGGCCCCTTTGGAGGCAGATTGTAAGGGTCATTGGCATAGATTTCCACCGAGCAGGTCCTTAGCCACTTAGTGATATATGATACTTTCTTGTGAGAGGATAGGCTTTTCGTGGGTTGCTCCTGGAGAATGATATCTGGTATCAGGTCTTTGCATTTTGTATATGCAGAGATAATTTCCTCGTCGGAGAAGGCTGCACTGACAGATTGTATAGTTGACTCGACAACTGCACGGTTTGATTGGTATTGGATAAAGTAAAAACAATTGTTCCTAAGTACAGAACTTGAGTGTGGGGCACAGGTATCGTTAGGTGCCAGGGTCACTGGCATGACGGTTGGAGGTTGGTCAGATGACATTTTTGTGGTAAAGGGAGGGCCAAGCACTAACATATACACAGCATCCTATTACCCATTTCCCAGGGCCAATAGGCTTCGAGAAGTTGAAACTTGAAAAATTCCAAAGGATTGGGGCAGAGCGTAGATTAATATATCTGCAATTACACAACACTAACCAGTTTACGCACCGGGTATTATGTACACACACTATTAATACATTGCCTTCTATGAGAGGTATAATCGCCAAGAGGAAAAAACCCCCCTTTTTTGGGTAAAAAACGCGAGAGGGCGAAACCTCCAACATTTCCGCCCCCGACACATTTTTAAGAAAAACAAAACCAGTTGGTTTCATTAGCCTATTATTTTCTCCGACACTGAGTTCATCCAAACCCTTTTCAAATCAGTGACGCTATACATACCCATTAATTCGAAAGGCCCAGAAGTCTGGCAGTTGAACATCATCGCACCAAGAAGGAGGCCCAGGTGAGTCGAACTACCAGTCAATTCAGAGATTTACTCAGAATCCTTCCACCAAGAAGTAAGTCTCCATACATAAAGCCTGAAGGTTTGTATTCGTGTAGGAACAAACTAAAACTTTTAAAAATTTGTATTTTTCCTAACATACAAACATGAAGGTCTTTACATAAATGGCGCACCTCAAGCCACCCCTCATTCTGGTACCTGGGCCAAAAGTTAAAGTGAATGCATAATGATGGGAGTGGACGGGACTCCCACCCTACCGTCGATAGTTAACCACTTTCTTTAAAGTTAAACAGCAATTTGCCCAGCTCACGCTGCAATTTATATCCATATGTAAAGACCTTCAGGTTTGTATGTTAAAAAACTACAAATTACTAAAAAATTTTAGTTTTTCCACCCTTGCAGCATTGAAAACCTAAAGGCTTTTTATTTATATATTTATACATTCATGTAGATTTTGGTGGGCTGGAGTTAAATGTGGATAATGCCAGGTCGCAAACAGTGCATATGTAGGTACAGTAATCGAGGAAATACTGTAATTTGAAATTTTCTTTGGTATACAAAGCAAAACCTTATATCATATCTCCCATCTCAAACAGCCCTCTTTGTTCATCAGGCCAAAGGAAGGAGTGCTTCTTAACCACCAGTTAACCCATTTCCAACTTGCACTGAAAGATACTCCTTCATAAAAAGCTCTGGTTTGTAGGACTCTGAAAAAAATGTGTCATATTTGAGAAATGTAGCAGTATCTACCTTCCAAGACTGTCATCAGTGTTGCTGGTCTTAACAGCTACTCATGTATTGTATCTACAGTAAGAATCAGTGAAACTAATTTGAAAACTTTCATCTCTCTTGAAATTACTACTCAGTTCACCCTTACTATTTTTTCTTCTTTTTGTCTAAGGCATCTGTGGACTATTTTTTCTTCTTTTTGTCTAAGGCATCTGTGGACTATTTTTTCTTCTTTTTGTCTAAGGTATCTGTGGACTATTTTTTCTTCTTTTTGTCTAAGGTATCTGTGGACTATTTTTTCTTCTTTTTGTCTAAGGCATCTGTGGACTATTTTTCTTCTTTTTGTCTAAGGCATCTGTGGACTATTTTTTCTTCTTTTTGTCTAAGGCATCTGTGGACTATTTTTTCTTCTTTTTGTCTAAGGCATCTGTGGACTATTTTTTCTTCTTTTTGTCTAAGGCATCTGTGGACTATTTTTTCTTCTTTTTGTCTAAGGCATCTGTGGACTATTTTTTCTTCTTTTTGTCTAAGGCATCTGTGGACTATTTTTCTTCTTTTTGTCTAAGGCATCTGTTTGACTATTTTTTCTTCTTTTGTCTAAGGCATCTGTGGACTATTTTTTCTTCTTTTTGTCTAAGGCATCTGTGGACTATTTTTTCTTCTTTTTGTCTAAGGCATCTGTGGACTATTTTTTCTTCTTTTTGTCTAAGGCATCTGTGGATAATATGGTGTTATGTATAACTGGATCACATATAATTAAGCATTTACTGTATACTGTACAGTATGCCCTTCCTGCTGTTACCCCACAAAATTCTTATGCTGCTCTCTTGCATTTTCTATTCTTTGCCTTTGATTTGTTTATAAAGATCTGTTCATAAGTAATATTGTAATGTTAAGCTAAGAAGGTTTACAGATCTGAGATGGAGGGAGTCAATATTAACCCTTAATCTGCTGTTGCACTGTTGCCTCAGGAATGTTTTGATGCTGTTTCTGGACAACATTCTGTTAGATTGTATTAATATTTGGATAGTACTGTCAAATACACACCTTGTTAATTGGCTTGAGACCTTTATAGGAACCTGAATTAAATTTATTTTGCTTCAGTTCTGGCATTATGTTTCCTAACTGTGTGTTGCATTCTTTGATTACAGATTCTCCCTCAGAAGAACCTTCCTTCCTTCGTCAGTTTTGAGCAGCATCAAGATTTTGGGAATGCTTGTGTGGTTGATGGTACTACATGCAACATTACCAATAGCAGCTCTTAAAATGTAAGAGACAATTGTGAATTATTGTACTCATACTTTACAAGTTACAGCAACAAATAAAATCTGTTCTGAGAATTAGATTCATACATCAGCAATAAAATCTGGTTGTAGTCCTTCAGGATATAGTACTTAATTTATAACAGATTCACTGGATAACCATTTGTAAACAGTTTTGTGTTTAGAGTTGTCAGTTGAGCACATTGTCATTACAGAACAAGGTCATGTATCATTTTTGCAAGTCATTATGTATTCACTGAAAATATAAAGAGGTCGATGTATTTTATTGTGATTCGGTTTTTGTGAAGGAGTGTTTAAAGCATTAATACAGTAATATCAACAAGTAGCTTATTGGGAAAAAGATATTATGAACATTGAAGTACAAAAGGCTAAAATGAATCCAGAACTTTCTTTAGAATTAACTTTGAAAAGTGAAACTGAAGGTGCATTATCACTACCTTCTATAAATCAAGAAAACAGCAACATGGCTGCCTTTAGTGAAACCAGTGATAGTAACTTTATGTCTTTGGATCCATTGATGGACATCAAAGTAGAGCCAGAGGCATTCTGGGAGTCTAATGAAGGTGATGCATATTCATATAAAAGGAATTCAGCACAGATTGAAAAAGGTTCACCAACTGTAGCATATCGGGAAAAAAATGCTTTGAATGTTGAAGGACACATGCCAAGAATGAATCCAGGACATTCTTTAGAAATGCCTTTGAAAAGTGAAACAGAAGGTGCATTATCGCATCCTTCCATAAATCAAGAAAACAGCAACATGGCTGCCTTTAGTGAAACCAGTGATGGCGACTTTTTGTCTCTGGATCCATTGATGGACATCAAAATAGAGCCAGAGGTATTCCGTGAGTCTAATGAAGATGATGAATATTCATATGAAATGAATTCAGTAGTGAATGAAAAAGCTCCACTAACTTGCAAAAAGGAAGTAAAACAAGAAAGAAGGAGTAGTCAGAATGGAGAGAAGCCTCTCA
The DNA here is from genome assembly GCF_040412425.1 of Macrobrachium rosenbergii. Lineage (NCBI taxonomy): Eukaryota > Metazoa > Arthropoda > Malacostraca > Decapoda > Palaemonidae > Macrobrachium > Macrobrachium rosenbergii. The sequence continues at coordinate 1,979,467 of NW_027100729.1, forward strand.
GATCCACTGACTGTGAGAAAGCATTTTACAAGAAAATTAAGCTTGCAAGTCATATCACAAATCCTACCAGAGAGAAAACATTCATATGTAATGAATGTGGGAAATCATTTTTCAGGAAACATCATCTTACAGACCATATGAGAATGCATACTGGAGAGAAGTCATTCATGTGCAAGGAATGTGGGAAAGCATTTTCCCAGAAGCCAGTTCTTAAAGTTCATATGAGAATTCATACTGGAGAGAAGCCATTCATGTGCAAGGAATGTGGGAAAGCATTTTCCATAAAAAAAAATCTTACAGTTCACATGAGAATGCATACTGGAGAGAAGCCATTCATGTGCAAGGTATGTGGGAAAGCATTTTTCTTGAAACAAAGTCTTACTGATCATATTAGAATTCATACTGGAGAGAAGCCATTCATGTGCAAGGAATGTGGGAAAGCATTTTCCAAGAAACGAGATCTTACAGTTCACATGAGAATTCATACTGGAGAGAACCAAATTATGTGCAAGGAATGTGGCAAAGCATTTTCCGGGATACAAGATCTTATACGTCATATGAGAATTCACACTGGAGAGAAGCCATTCATATGCAAGGAATGTGGGAAAGCATTTTCCCAGAAGCCAGTTCTTAAAGTTCATATGAGAATTCATACTGGAGAGAAGCCATTCATGTGCAAGGAATGTGGGAAAGCATTTTCCATAAAAAAAAATCTTACAGTTCATATGAGAATGCATACTGGAGAGAAGCCATTCATGTGCAAGGTATGTGGGAAAGCATTTTCCCAGAAACCAAATCTTAAAGTTCATATGAGAATTCATACTGGAGAGAAGCCATTCATGTGCAAGGAATGTGGGAAAGCATTTTCCTGGAAACATCAACTTACAGTTCATATGAGAATTCATACTGGAGAGAACCAAATTATGTGCAATGAATGTGGCAAAGCATTTTCCAGGAAACCAGATCTTGAAGTTCATATGAGAATTCACCATGGAGAGAAGCCATTCATGTGTGAGGAATGTGGGAAAGCATTTTCCAAGAAACGAGATCTTAAAGTTCATATGAGAATTCATACTGGAGAAAACCAAATTATGTGCAATGAATGTGGCAAAGCATTTTCCAGGAAACCAGATCTTGAAGTTCATATGAGAATTCACACTGGAGAGAAGCCATTCATGTGCGAGGAATGTGGGAAAGCATTTTCCATGAAACAGAATCTTACAGTTCATATGAGAATACATACTGGAGAGAAGCCATTCATGTGTGAGGAATGTGGGAAAGCATTTTGTCAGAAACATCAACTTACAGTTCATATGAGAATTCATACTGGAGAGAAGCCATTCATGTGTAAGGAATGTGAGACAGCATTTTCCCGGAAACATCAACTTACAGTTCATATGAGAATTCATACTGGAGAAAATCCCACAGGGGTGTAGTCCCATCAGTGCACCTCATGTGGTGCAATTTAGGCATTACTTAAGTCTTTGCAGCGTTCCTTCAGCCCCTAGCTGCAGACCCTTTCTGCCTTCTAGTGTACTCCGTTAATTTTCTCTTCCTTCCATCGTACTTTCCACCCTCTCCTAACAATTGATTCATAGTCCTCAACTGCTTTGAGGTTTTCATCCTGTTACACATTTCAAACTTTTTTTTTTTACTGTTAAATCTGTTTTAGCTCTGAATGACCTCATGAGTCCCATTGCTTGGCCTTTGCCCTAAATTCTATATTGTCTTCAATACAGGAGAGAAGTCATTCATGGGCAAGAAATGTGGGAAACCGTTTTTCTTTACAAGTGGTCCTACAAATCATATGAAAATTCATACAGAACAGAAGCTGTTCGTGTGCAAGGAATGCTGGGAGGAATATTTTTGTTAAATTACCCTTGCAAGCCATATGAGAATTTATACTGGAAAGCTTTTTCAAGGAAACATCATCTTACAAGAGTTAGATAAGCCATACTGGAGAAAAGCCTTATATGTGTAAGGAAATATGGGAATTTTTTTCCACTAAAATTACTCTTACAAGACATGAGAATTCATACTTGAAAGAAGCCATTCATATGAAAGAATGTGGGAAAGCTTATCCCAGGAAACACCTTAAAATTCATCTGAGAATTCATACTGGAAAGTAGCCATTTACAGTAAACCCTCAATTATCTGCTATAATATATCCAAGGCTCTTGTGGAGACTGGAAATTTGTAGATATGGAAAAAAAAAAAAAAAAAAAACACTTCAGTTCATGGATTTAAAATGTCAATTAATGTATATGGAATGAGTCTTACCTCCTGTTAAAGTTAGCTTACATTTTTGCGCCATTATGTGCGATCGGCCTCCCCGCATCTTGGTGAGTGGTCATGAAGAATGCTGACAAGAACCTAAACATTCCAACGCCACCTGAAGGGAACCAGGTGATTACAGAGACAGTCATAGAGGATTAGGCAAGCGTCATTTAAAAAAAAATTTGAATACCAATCTCACCCAATGGTGCAAAGATATAAGCCAACTTTAACAGTAGGTAAGTATCCAAATAATCATATCATGAAAATGATAATTTTGTATCCTTTTTTTTTTTACCTGTTTTGTCTACAGTACTGTACAGTATATGCTTATAAACAATACAGAATACTCTAGCAGCCGCCTAGGACTTTGTAGAGGTCCGTGGCGCAGGTTCAAATCCGCAGCCGACTGGTCAGAGCAGGCGGACACTTTGCTATCTGTGTAGACACCCGGGATTACGTATGTAATCAACAGATACGTTTGCTAAAAGCAAATGGGTGTTACAGACTAATACACACACAAACAAAGCCACTCCAACATCTTCTAAAAAAAAAAAAACATAACAGACACCTCACACGTCTCGAACTGTCGACCTAACCGCCCAGTTCTCCTCGCTGCTGGGAGAAAGGGAGCGGGGGATTGGTACGATACACGTACAAATCGTTACTGGGGTCTAAGCGATGTCAGGCAGGGCAGCCGATTGAGGCTACGGCCTACCCCAACACCAAATCAAGGTCCTTCGAAAAGAAGGCATCGTGCTTACCCCATATAAAAATGGGAAAAGCACATTAAAATGAGGAAGAAGTAAATACTCTACAGTACTGTACTGTACACATAATGAAAACCAAACTGTACAATACTGTTATTGAATAAATATATAAAAAATTAACATGGAAATTCTCTCTCTCTCTCTCTCTCTCTCTCTCTCTCTCTCTCTGACTTGTTTGCATGGGCCAAACTTGAAAAATCTTTTTTTTTTTTATTAAGAATAACCCTTGGGGAGAAAGAGAAATGTGCAATTCAGAGGCATTAATGTAATTAATAGTATAGCTAAGATTTACGATATGGTCTTATGTGCTCGTCTGAGTCAGTGGTTTAAGCCGTGTAGGGAGCAAGCAGGAAGTCAAGTGGGGAGGGGATGTTAGAGCATATAGTAACTCTGAGGCTATTAATGGACGTAGCTAGGAGGAAGAAATTGAAGCTTTTTGTAACCTTTGTTGATTTTAGAAGAGCTTATGATTGTGTGCCTAGACAAAAGTTATTTTCTGTGCTAAAACGAATGGGATGTGGGATGACTATGCTTTTAGCATTGGTGGCTGTATATCGTTGCACAAATAGTGTGATTGGTACCTCTCTCCTTGCTGCTACTGTTGGTGTGCGCCAAGGCTCACCTGCTTCATGTATTTTATTTGTTTTATATGTAAATGATATGATACAAATGATAAAACGTAATTGCCCTTTAGATGGTTTTCTTGCTTGGTTGCATATTATGGTCATGATGGATGACACTATCCTCCTATCCACTACAAAGGATGGTATGGAACATAAACTAAGGATTTTGTATGAATTTTGTAATTCCTATGGGATGATTATTAATGACAGTAAAACTAAATTTATGGTGATTAATGTTACGAAGGAAGACAAAGAACCCATAGTATGTAATTCTGATGTGATTAGTTACTGTAATCAGTACATTTATCTGGGCAGTCCTTTCACGGATGATGGTTCTCCCACAACAGCTATCAAGCAGCATGCAATAAGTAAAATGTGTCATACTCTTAAATTTATTTCATTTATAAGTAGAAACAATGATGTGCACTTTGTAGTTAAGAAGAAAATTTTTGATGCTGCTATTATGTCAACTATATTATATTCATGTGAGTCATGGCTAAATGGTGATATTAAACCCATCGAAAAGCAATATAAATGGTGTATTAAACAACTTTTGGGGTCAGAAAACTACTAATAATGACGTATGTATGGTAGAACTGGGACTTCCGCCGATGAGGGCATTAATAAAATCGAGGCAAAGGAAATTCTTTAAAAGATGTGGCTTGAAAGGAATAATATGGATGATGACCCTTTAATTCATGCCATGCGAATAGTGATGAACTATAATGACTCTGTTTCGAGGTATATACGAAACCTTATCTCTGATAATACTGATGATATTGAGGAAGGAAAATGTGAACTGCAATTAAAGGTCAGAAACTCCAATTCCAATAGGATTGTGTTCTATAAAACTGTTAACCCAGATTTAGTCGTTCATGACATTTATACAAACCAATTAAGACTTAATGAAATAGAACGTGTATCATGGACAAGAATGCGGTTAAGTGCTCATTCATTGGCGGTTGAGACAGGCCAGTGGAACAGAAGAGGTAGGGGCCGTCTGCCAATGGATGAGAGGTTGTGTTCATGCGGTGAGATCCAGACAGAGACTCATGTCATTGAAAATTGTCCACTTTCGTTACAGATCAAAAGGCAGACGTATAACGTTACCACAGCTTTAGACTTGCTAGTAACCAGAACCAATTATGATGTAGTATGTAAAATTGTACATGAGCTTCTTTCTTTGTATTGAATGTAACACATTATTATAATGTGTAAAATGTAATTACAGGAACTTGTTGATGGCGTATAGTTAAATTGGTTTTGTTTTTAGTTTTAGTACAATATATGTGTAATTGAAATTCATTTAGTTTGTATAAGAGATTGTACAAAATCTACTGTATTTAATTTTGTAATTTGGACCAAATACTCTTTTGTAAAATTCATATTTTGTTTGTGGTCAATAAAAATATCTATCTATCTATCTATCTATCTATCTATCTATCTATCTATACACATATATGTATGTCAATGCATGCTTATTTGACATAGAAAATAGCTACTATATTGTACTGCATTTTGTTACCTCCACATTAGAAATGTAATAAACATTTCATTTAAATCTTGTTAAAGATGTATTACAGCATTATTGTTATTAATTTGGTGTGACATAAAAAATTTACACCTTCCAAAACATCTTAAGGTACTAGAGCAATCGTAGAGTATCAGTTGAAACGACTTTCAAATATGTCTTGCACCATATTGACTGAAAATACTGATTGATGCAATGATATTAGAGACATTCCATGAAAGCAGGGGTGTGCAACCTTTTCAAATGAAGAGCCACCAGTCAAGAATCTCAAGTAGTTATGGAGGGCCTCACATTGGGCTGTTAGAAAGACGGCCTCAGTGAAAAAGAAACTGCAAAATTAGTCTTGTATTTCTAACTTATGAAAAACATTCTATAGTTACAAAAAGGCTTCACAGGACATGTGAATGTAGTATATAATACAAAATAAAAAAAAATCCTCCTTTGACCTATGGCGAGCAAATTATCTTAAGAACTAAGATTCCTAATATTCCCACCCTAAAGAAGAACTAAGATTCCTAATATTCCCACCCTAAACGAAATACTCTTGATTTCTTACCCAACTACACATCTGTTTAAATGGGAGTAGTAGTCTTGCCTCTCTCTCTCTCCAAAATGGCATTTTAGGAATTTAAGTAATTAGGGTTTAATAAATTTCCAGCTTGGCAGTTGGCCCCAAGGCCCACATTGTACAATATTTATTTTGAAGGGTCGGGCCACACTGAAAGGTCTTGAGGGCTGCAGGTTGCATAGGCCTGCATTAAATGGTATTGACTTTATCACATACTGTATATCGAGTTCTTACTCTGAATGTGAGCAGTTTATAGAAACAAGGTGACACAGGCCGAGTTCTCTAAGGTATGGAAACCAATCCTTGAGTGCTGGCAGAAGTGAGAGAGAGATGCAAGACTGCAATTGGCATTACCTTTCAAGGCTAAAAAGAAAGATTACACTTCACATTTGCCTAAATTGATAACGAGCTTTTAAACCGCAGAGTGAAGCGGAGAGACTGACGGATATCATGTCCAGTAGTTTTTAAACGGTAACAACTGAATGAGCAGCAAACAAGGTCTAAATGCAATGCCTAATCATTTTGTTGTCTCTTTGACTTATATGGGTATGAAGTAACTGTTGCCCCAACGCATTCTAATTTAACGGTTGGGACTGAAGGAAAAGTGGACAAGAACTAAAGCAATATCTGGTCTTTTGCTTGTGTTGTGTGGACAGGCAATACCTTTAAGTACTTTACTATGCAATTAAATTTACACTACAAAGTTCAGTTGATTTGTTGACTACATGCAAATTACTGTTGTGCAACCAATTATATGAATAGTGTAGTATCTGGTTGCTACGTTTCTGTTGCATTGTGCATGATCTTACGATTACAAGTTATTGTCCTATAATAAAGTGTGACTGATATAATTGTGTTTAACATTAAACATATTGCATTAAGTGTTTACCCAAGGTTACAACCAGTGATATATGATTGCCTAAGTTGAAGGTGATTAGAAGGGGTTTTGACCAAGGAAGGATTCCTAAAGTTTTGTATGCAATACCATATAAATAAATAGCAATAAAGAATAACCATATACATAAATAGCAATAAAGAATAACCATATAAATAAATAGCAATAAAGAATAACCATATACATAAATAGCAATGAAGAATAACCATATACATAAATAGCAATAAAGAATAACCATATAAATAAATAGCAATAAAGAATAACCATATACATAAATAGCAATAAAGAATAACCATATACATAAATAGCAATGAAGAATAACCATATACATAAATAGCAATGAAGAATAACCATATAAATAAATAGCAATAAAGAATAACCATATAAATAAATAGCAATCAAGAATAACCATATAAATAAATAGCAATAAAGAATAACCATATACATAAATAGCAATGAAGAATAACCCAGAGAGAGAAATGAAAGCAATTACACAGCAAGTGTGTATGATGCATATGTATACAGTACTTAAACACACGTACATGGTGTATATATGCACACATGCAAAGACAGACACTGATAAGTAAGAAAAGTTTGGATGCAACATCACTGGGCAGTTTATGCTGAGATGTTTTTTCGTCATGTGTTCTTCAAGTTTCTCGGTTCACTGGTATTGCAACTTCAGAAAAGCCCTTGCTTAATATAAGATCATTTTGTTCATAAATTTATCGGTCTTAAATACATTGTGACTTTTGGAGTTATCCGTCAGAAGGGGAAACGGAAGAGAGAGAGAGAGAGAGAATGGGAGGACAAACAGAAGCAGCCAACGAGAGATGGAAACTTCTGTGACATAGTCATGACACTCAGTAGCCACTCGAAAGTAATAAAAGAAATAACTTGCAATGACATCTTTGCTTTTTAGCCAATAACAGTCGTGAAAGCTCCCGAACAGATAGTCTTGCCCAGCCCTCCCCACTCAGGTCTCCTGGCCCTCTTGGACATTTATTTCCTAAGTCCTCACTTAGTCCATTAACTAAAGAAACCAGTGACTGTTGTGCATGTCTTGTATGTAAGCCCTAGTGGTGGTATGTATCTTATGTAGCTGATCAGTGCAGAAAGTAAGCGTGTGTGTCTGGTATGGAAGCACTAGCGTCCTTATGTAACTCCTCAGCATGGGAAGTCTTGTATTGTCAACTTGATCAGTTTTCAGTGTTACCATCTACAGTACAGGGAGTCCCCAGGTTATGACGGTCTCGACATTTCGTTGGTCCGATCTTATGATGCTAAGAATTCTTCACTTTTTTATTTGTATAATATTTTTAATGTTGAAGTACTGCATTTATTGCCAGTTATCATTTTTAGTATTTTATCTTCTGTATCTAGATTGTGTGAGTTGAAATAAAGAATTCAGTATTATTATTACTATTATTATTAAGATCTGACTTCAGGCGGATTCGATTTGAGTCGCTGTCTCAGGAACAGATCTCTGTCACAACTCAGGGACTGCCTCTATTGTTTATGTTTTTCATGTGTAGTATCAAATACCACTTGAATCACCTCACAGCCTGTGATAAGCTATCATGCTCCTATGTTTTGTATCAAACCAATTGTATTTCTGTACACTTATTTTTGTACACTCTTGCCACAATGTTGGCCTATCAATAAACCCTACATTTTTAGAAGGAATTTTTTTACCATTTCAAGTAAATATTGAAGTAGCAGTATCAGTATATGGTGTACTACTATTTACTTGTAACTACCATTCAAGAGGCCTTGTACTGAATGAAAACAGATTTTCCCATAACCCTAGAAGTAATCATCTTCAAGAGCTTTCCCTACAAAGGAATAAAACTGCATTTTTCAAAAAGGAATACTATTGTCATCTAAAGGATGGACTCAAAATAGCCAATTTTTATTAAAGTAATTTGTATTTTTCCCAACATACAAACCTGAAGTTCTTTACTTAGGGATTCAGCCTGGAACAGCTGTTAAACTTTCAGACACGGTCATTAACTCCCTATGGTAGGGGGGAAGCCCTGCCAACTCATTGGTCTGTACTCCAGTTTGGCTTTTGGCCCAGGTACCAGAATGAGGGGTGGCTGTGGTTGGCTGTAAATGTAAATATTACTTAAGAATTTGTTTTTTGTTTCAACATGAATACAAACCTTTGTTCTTTACATAGAAGACTTACCTATTGGTGGGGGGAGTCTGGGCAATTCTCTGAAGCAACTGGCTCGTTCTACCAACCGGGAATACCTTCCTGGTCTGGAGGAGCTGAGGAAGGAATCCCACACCTTTAGCTTGTTGGACACATGGGATGTTGCAACTGCTAGACCTCTGGGCTTAACATGTGAGTTTCATAGTGCAACTGTGAGGTTTCTCCCCCTGTTACACCTTTCAAACCTACCTCCTTTCCAGCACTGAATAATTTCGTAGGTTGCAGTGCTTTGGGAAGGGGGGATGTAGGTACCCTGGGACCTCTGCGTGGTCAGAAATATTAAAATGCCAGTAAACCAAAATGCGAGTAAATTTTTATTCGCATGCGCTCTGAGCTTATACTGAGAAAAGGTCATCATAAATGTAAAGGCGACAGCTGCACGAAGGTGCTTGTGTTAATACAGTTGGTGGTTTGCTGAACGAGGGGAGCAGGCTGTTGCATTCGTTTCCTGCGAGCAGAAGCTAATCCCATTTTTCCAGTGTTTAGTGTTATTGTAGGGTCCAGGGGTTACAAAGCCAAGCTGGCCAAGTCAGGTTAGAAGGTAAGGTCTGGTAGTCAGGACACAGCATTTAGGAAAGGTTAGTTTTGTTTTAGTCAGCAAAACCTGTTTCTGTCTTTCTCAGGTGGCACGTAGGCTAAACAGTATAGAAAAGAATGTTTAGAATTCAGTACAGGTGAGATAATTTGAGAAACTGACTGAGGTAATGAGAAATTCGCTCTCTCTTCTCTCTTTTTATGTTTGTCCCCCCCGAGAAGCTGGTACTAAACATGGAAGCTCCATGGGAGGGACACTGTGTTTAGTACCAGCTCATCAGGGATGAATGTAAAAATATAGAAAAAAGGCAATGAATTTCTCATTTTGTAGGTCAATTTCTCAAGTTATCTCACCTCTACTCCATTGTATACTCCCTTTTCTATATTATTTAACCTAAAAATTTGTATTAATAAACAATATCTTCATTTGGCCACTCCTTTATATTTACATTTTTATCTCTTTGTTAATTTATTTTTTTTTTCTTTTTGATAAGTGAGGTTTCTACTTTCTGTATTCCCTTCACCTTCTCTTTCTTCCTAATGAACACCTTCACATTCTTTGGAAGCTTCTGGAATTTCCAGTCAGTGGCCCCTTTTGTGGGCTTCTTGTTCCATGTGAATAGGGTTCTTTGTCTTCTGAATAATAATAATAATAATAATAATAATAATAATAATTCCGAGATTGTTTTGATTAAACTCATGAATGAAGGCTTTTTGAAGAAAGGTTTTGGATTGTTTAAAAAATTTTGGCAAACTATACCGACTTTGAGGGTACATCTGTGTGTTGAAAACTGTTGCCGATTACATACTAAATGCAGAATTTTAAAGGTTGTACAGCATACATATTCTGACTGCAAAGTTGGCTGGTAGGGTTAGGCTAGTACTAATATAAGTACTTACATGGTCATAGCAGTGGTACGATAGTGGAGTTATATTTTCAGCATTCAGCCTGGAAAAAGTGGTGAGTTATATTCAGTTTATAAAACTCAGAGAAATTGTTACTTGTTATATACCTGAGTTTGTTCCCACACGAGTACAAACCTTCGGTCTTTGCATGTGGCTGTTACTTGCAGCATTAGCTGGGAACGGCCGTTTAACTTTTAAACAAGGTAGTTAGCTACCGACAGTAGAAGTGGGAGTCCCCCCCCACCCGAGTAGGTACGCACTCTGCTTTCAGCTGTCATCAAGCGCAGACAGCTCTGCTCTGCCTGACTGACTCGTGTTAACCACCAGTTACCCCATTTGCAACTTGCACTGAAAGACACTCCTTCATAAAAAGCTCTGGTTCATATGGCTCTGAAAAGAAATGTGTCATATTTGAGAAATGTAGCAGCACATTTAACCTTCCAAGACTGTCATCAGTGTTGCTGGTCTTAATAGCTACTCCTGTGTTGTATCTGCAGTAACAATCAGTGAAACTAATTTGAAACCTTTCATCTCTTGAAATTACTACTCAATTCACTCCTACTATTTTTTCTTTTTATTTTCTACTGCATCTGTGGATAATATGGTGTTATGTATAACTGGATCACATGTAATTAAGTGTTTACTGTACAGTATACTCTTTTATGTGTTACCCCAGAAAATTGTTGATAAGAATATGTTCATAAGTAATAGTGCTGTAATGTTAAGCTGAGAAGGTTTACAGGTGTAAGAGGGTGGGAGTCAATATTAACTGTTAATCTGTTGTTGCATTGTGGTCTCAGGATTGTTGGATACTGTCAAATGCACACCTTGTTAATTGGCCTGAGATCTTTATAGGAACCTGAATTAAATCTCATTTATTATTTTTATATAAGTAACTTACCAAGTAATTACTTTGCTAATGATTATGCTCGCACGGCATCCTAAATTCAAAATTCGCAATAACACATCAGTTGCAAAGTGAGGGGTGACAGGCCCCGTCCACTTTAATGGGAGCATAGGAGTGACTTACCACCAGCAGTCCTGCCTAATTTGTCGGTTCATGCTTGCTTGCCGAATTCAGAAAATATTCTCTTGTTTGTCAAACTGTTGTCTTTTTTTATTTTGTCTTTTCCACTAGATTCTTTCATCTGTAACTATATCAAATTCTAGCACTCCCAGTCATCGTTATTGTAGCGAGGGTTGTAAGACTAGACTTACTAAGCTTTGTTAGGACGCACATTCCACGTGCACTAAGTGTAGGGGGCAGGTGTGTTCGAGAGAGAATACATGTTCAGAGTGGAAGGACTGGGATGAATGTAAATGGAAGGTGCTCGAATCTCACCTGAATAGACTTGAGAAAAATAGGATCAGAAAGGCAGCCACTTGAAGCAGAAGTAGGGCCTCTGTGAGTAGAGATTCTTCACCTAAACCTAAGACTAATTCTACTCCTAGTTCTTCCGTCTATGTACTCCTGGACACACACTCTCTCCTATTCTCAGTCCTCCCTCTATTCCTCCACACACTCCTGTGCCTAGTTCCCGTGCTTCTGACCCCGATGCCATAGCCAGTGTGGAGTCCAGAATCGATTCCAATTCAACAAGAAAATTAGTCTGGTAGTTAGTTCAGTGTCAGAGATAGGGGCGTCCCTACGTGTGCTCATGGAAAAAGTTTTCTGTGACAAAGTTAGGGATAAAGTGTTAAGTGAAGTGTCAGTGGAGGAGGTGGCTTCCTATTCCGTCGGTTCTCCTAGACAAAGGTCACTGTCCTGCTCCCCCTGCACCTGGGAGAAGACATACCGGAGGTCCAAGGGAGGCTGGTGGGGTTTGCCCACGGGTTACTGCCCCCTCAGTCGAGCCTGTTGCTAGAATGCCAGCTTTGACCGACTGCCGCTGGAAAGGCATGTCACTGGACGTGCACCGCTGGTCTTCTAGCTTGGGCTCAGATTCCGACCATGGATGTCGTGGACACTTCCTGATTTGTCCTGGTCTCTAAAAAGGCACATGGGCAACTTGGCTCTTGCTTCCCCATTGCTGATCAAGCATCACAGGGACACCTTGGACAACCTGATTCCATCTTTTGCAGCTATGGTGTGGATCCTTCAGTTTTCACCTGTGTTCAACTTCCTGCACATCCATGGGATTCTCCTGTTTCATTCTCCCCCAAGGATTCCAAACACCCGAAACATCGGTCTAAGTGTCTGTCGCCCGAGACCCTGTCTCGCCTCGAAGCGCCTTGCTCCCGAGAGCCCAGTTCCAGCTTCCATGCGCCCAGCTTCTGCTCCCGTGCTTGCTTCCGAACCCCCAGCTCCTGCTCCCGTGCATCTAGCTGTGGACTCCAAGCTCCTGGCGCCACCATCTAGACACCCAATTCCCTCTCATCAACTGTCTTCTTCTCTTGACCACCAAGTTTCCATCTCGGAGCCAGACGACCCCTTGTTGGCACCCATCAAGGAACAGCTGTCAGAAATCTTGAGCTTCATCAGGAAAGCGCCTCCTTCTAAGCCTTCTCAAGATTAGTCCCTGTCTCCGGTCTCTTCGGAAGATGAAGAGATCAAACAAGATGCTTCTCCTCCCACAGCTTATGTGTCTCTTCTGCGGTTCCTCCTGGCAAATTTTACCTCCTTCTTCACCCCGCCTGCTCTGTCATCTCCTGCTTCTTCCTTTCCTTCCTTATGAGAAGCCTTCCTGAAGAACACCCTTGGCTTCCCAAGATGGTGCTTTCTTCCTCCTCTAAGAAAGCCATGAAGGATACTGAAGACTGGCTCTCAATGAAGAGAAAGCAGGGCAAAGTGACTTTTGGCCAGCCTCCCTCTGTGGGAGTCGCTACCTCCTCCCAAGGGGACTTCTCTGGCCTTATCGACTTCCCATCGGTCAGCCTTCGTTTCGGCCAAAGTTTTCTTCTCTTCTTCAGAACTGGACCATCTCATTAAGAACCTCTTCAAGGTTTGTGAGGTTCTTAGTTTTATGGACTGGATAGCAAGAGCCCTTGCAAAGAAGATACAGGACTTTAAGGGCTGGGAGGAACTCTTTGCAGCAGCTCTGTCCTCTCCCGTCGCCTTGACGGCCTACTCATGAGACTCGGAGAAACATTTGGCCTTTTCGAAGAAGGTATCCTCTCTCCTTCCAAAAAGAGCTATAGAAGAAGTCGAGGACGTTCACTCCTAGGGCTTCTACAACTCTCAGACTTTTCAGGTTTTTCCATTCCCTAAGAGAAGCAAACGGCCTCCAGACCATTCACAGTGTCCTCGCCCTCTCGTCATGTTTGGCCCATCAGTGAATGAACCTTCTAGGGACTCTGTCATCTATCGAGACCTTCGTCAAGTTGGGAAGATTGCATACGAGAGTTCTCCAATTCTACCTCAAAGCCAATTGGGACAGGAAGACTCAACCAGACTCAGTCATCTTTCCCATCACTCGGAAGATAAAATTGGACTTACAATGGTGGCTGTCCAAAGGAAGACTTGCACAGGGAAAGTCTCTTCACCCTCCGAACCCCAACCTAGACTTCTACTGAGATGCTTCGGATCTAGGATGGGAGGCTCTTGTATGGAGTGAAGAAGTTTCTGGGACATGGTCCCTGGAGGAAATCAATCTTCATGTCCGTAAAAAAACTGAAGGCCATTCATCTAGGTCTCCATCATTTTTTAACCTCAATTCACAACAAGACATTGATTGTTCATGTGGACAACACCACAGCTCTGTCATATATCAAGAAACAAGGAGGCACTTGTTCCTTTTCCCTTTGCCAGACTGCAAAGGACCTTATACTTTGGGTGCATCAAAATCAAGTGACGCTGGTCACTCGTTTCATTCAGGGGAATTAAACGTCTAGGTGGATGTGTTGAACCGTCGGAAGCAGGTCCTTCCTGCCGAGTGGACCCTGGACCACAGGATCTGTGTTGACCTTTGGAGGTTATGGGACAAACTGTCCCTAGACATGTTAGCTACCTCAAGAAAAAATCGTCTTCCTCTCTTCTGCAATACAGCCCCGGACCCCCTGTCATGGGTGACGGATGCCATGCTCATAGACTGGTCGGGTCTGGACCATTATGCCTTCCAGCCCTTCAGCTTGGTGAGGGAAGTCCTGAACAAGTTTGTGTCACACTGTAACGCTTCAGTGACTCTCAGAGCGCCATTCTGGCCTCTGAACGAGTGGTTCCTGGTCCTCCTACATCTTTTGGTAGACTTCCTGAGGCTGCTTCCCCAAAGATTGTGGCTACTCAAACAACCTCACTTCAAGAGATACCACCAAGAGTTGTCCACTCTCGCTCTGACAGGCTTCAGACTGTCAGGAAACTCGTCAGAGCAAAAGGTTTTTGAAGAGCAGCTGCAAAGGTTGCAAAGTGCATGCGACAATCTACTTGCAACGTCTACCAGTCAAAGTGGACAGTGTTCTGTCGATAGCGCACCAGACGTCACATCTCGTCTTCTGAGACATCTTTAACCCAGATTGCAGACTTTCTCCTTTACCTGAGGACCTCTGGAAGTCTTTCCTTGTCCACCATTAAAGGATACAGAGCAATGCTTACCTTGATGTTTAGAAACAGAGGTATGGATCTTTCTTCTAAACAAGTTCTTAATGACCTCATTAAGTCATTTGACACTTCCAGGCAGAAGAAATCTGATTTAGTGTCTTGAAACTTGGATGTAGTCCTCAAGTGGCTTACGTGTCCCCCTTTGGAGCCACTCAGTTCCGCTTCCTCCAAGAACCTTACGCCGGATGAAGAGGAGAGGGTTCTTTGCCCAGTCAGAGCCTTGAGGTACTATCTGCATAAGACCAAGAAGATGAGAGGACCTGCTAGCAGCCTTTGGTGTTCTGTCAAAAATCCTTCTCGTCCCCTGTCAAAGAATGCCCTTTCGTTCTTTATTAAAGACCTGATCTTCGAAGCGCATTCCTGGATTCAGGAAGAATCTTTTCCCGTAATCAGAGTTAGAGCTCATGAAGTTAGAGCAGTGGCTACCTCTCTCGCCCTCAAGCACAATTTATCCCTCTCTTCAATTCTTCAGTCAACCTTTTGGAGGTGCAGATCAATCTTCGCATCTCATTATTTGAAAGAAGTGAAAAAATTTTTTGAAAATTGCAGCACCCTCGAACGTTTAGCAGTGGCTGGCATGGTGTTGGGGAAGGAGCATAGGAGAGATCCTCTCTCTCTTCTGTCTCATCGACTTGATGTAGGGTGTTGAGTTTTTTTGGGGAGCCTGTGGGTACTTTATACCTGGAGTGCCCACGAGTTCTTTGGATGGGTAGTGGTTTGTTGTGTCAGGGTGGGTGACAGTGATTTTTAGTTCTTGCCGAGGCAAGGGCAACTTTTTCCTGCATACGTCTTATCAGCGATCAGGCACATCCTCCGTTGCAAGACTTCCACTACAGGTTAAGATGAGCACCAACCAGAGGCAGTATTCTCGAGTTCTGCTGCAGCTCTCTTACCAGGTGAGGAAGCGACAAGCATGATTTTAGTGCTGGCCATTCTTTTCTAGTTCAAGTCATTACCACCCTTGATGTTTTTGAATAGAACAGTCCATTCATCCCACCCCCTTGCTGTGTGGGATTCACCTAAGTCATTACCTAGTAAGTAACTTAAGTAAAAATGAAATTTTTATAATGAAATAAAGTTTTATATACTTATCAAGTAATTGCTGAATCAGAGCCCTCCCTCCTCCCCTCTTTTCATGGACTTTGCGACAATAAAATGGAATGACACCGCTGGCAGTCAGTCGCTCCTATGCTCCCATTGCAGTGGGTGGGACCTGTCACCCCCACATTGCAACTAACACATTACCACAATTTTTCAGTTTAGGATGCCGTGCGAGCATAATGGCTAGCTAAGTAATTACTTGGTAAATATATATATAAAACTTAATTTTATTATAGAAAATATCACTTTGCTTTAGTTGTGGCGTTATGTTTCCTAACTCTGCTGCATTCTTTGATTTCAGATTCTCCCTCAGAAGAACCCTCCTTCCTTCCTCAGTTCTGAGCAGCACCAAGATTTTGGGAATGCTTGTGTGTTTGATGGTACTACATTTAACATTACCAATAGCAGCTCTTAAAGTGTAAGACAGTGAATTATTGTACTCCTACTTTACAAATTACAACAAATAAAATCTGTTCTGAATATTAGCTTCATACATCGGCAGTGAAATCTGGTAGTTGTATTCCCTCAAGATATAGTACTTAATTTATAACAGATTTATTGGATAATCATTTGTAAGCAATTTTGTATTAAGAGTTGTCAACTAAGCACATTGTCATTACAGAACAGGATTATGTATCATTCTTGCATGGCATTATGTATTCACTGAAGATATAAAGAGGTCGATGTATTTTAATGTGATTCAGTTTGTTTGAAGAAGTGTTTAAAGCGATAGTACAGTAATATCAACCTGTTGCTTATTGGGGAAAAGATATTGTGAACATTGACGAACAAAAGGCTAAAATGAATCCAGAACATTCTTTAGAATTACCTTTGAAAAGTGAAAGTGAAGATGCATTATCACACCCTTCCGTAAATGAAGAAAACAGCAACATGGCTGCCTTTAGTGAAACCAGTGATGGCGACTTTTTGTCTCTGGATCCATTGATGGAAATCAAAATAGAGCCAGAGGTATTCTGTGAGTCTAATGAAGATGATGAATATTCTTATGAAATGAATTCAGTAGTGAATGAAAAAGATCCACTAACTTGCAAAAAGGAAGTAAAACAAGAAAGAAGGAGTAGTCAGAATGGAGAGAAGCCTCTCAGAGCCACTGACTGTGAGAAAGCATTTAACAAGGAAATTAAGCTTACAAGTCATATCACAAATCCTACCAGAGAGAAAACATTCATATGTAATGAATGCGAGAAAGCATTTACCCATAAAGCAGTTCTTAAAGTTCATATGAGAATTCATACTGGAGAGAAGCCATTCGTGTGCAAGGAATGTGGGAAAGCATTTTCCCAGAAACGAAATCTGGAAGTTCATACGAGAATTCATACTGGAGAGAAGCCATTCATGTGCAAGGAATGTGGGAAAGCATTTTCCCATAAACCAAATCTTAAAGTTCATATGAGAATTCATACTGGAGAGAAGCCATTCATGTGCAAGGAATGTGGGAAAGCATTTTTCCAGAAACCAGATCTTAAAGTCCATATGAGAATTCATACTGGAGAGAAGCCATTCATGTGCAAGGAATGTGGGGAAGCATTTTCCCAGAGCGCAAATCTTACACGTCATATGAGAATGCATACTGGAGAGAAGCCATTCCTGTGCAATGAATGTGGGAAAGCATTTTCCACGAAACCAAGTCTTACAGATCATATGAGAATTCATACTGGAGAGAAGCCATTCATGTGCGAGGAATGTGGGAAAGCATTTTCCATGAAAAAAAGTCTTACAGTTCATATGAGAATACATACTAGAGAGAAGCCATTCATGTGTAAGGAATGTGAGACAGCATTTTCCCGGAAACATCAACTTACAGTTCATATGAGAATTCATACTGGAGAAAATCCCATAAGGGTGTAGTCCCATCAGTGTACCTCATGTGGTGCAATTTAGGCATTACTTAAGTCTTTGCAGCGTTCCTTCAGCCCCTAGCTGCAGACCCTTTCTGCCTTCTAGTGTACCTCCATTAATTTTCTCTTCCTTCCATCGTACTTTCCAGCATCTCCTAACAATTGATTCATAGTCCTCAACTGCTTTGAGGTTTTCATCCTGTTACACATTTCAAACTTTTTTTTTTACTGTTAAATCTGTTTTAGCTCTGAATGACCTCATGAGTCCCATTGCTTGGCCTTTGCCCTAAATTCTATATTGTCTTCTATACAGGAGAGAAGCCATTCATGGACAAGAAATGATGGAATGTGTTTTTCTTTACAAGTGGTCCTACAAATCATATGAAAATTCATACAGAAGAGAAGCTGTTCATGTGCAATTAATGCTTGGAGGAATATTTTGGTTAAATTACCCTTGCAAGCCATATGAGAATTCATACGTGAAAGCATTTTCAAGGAAACATCATCTTACAAGACAGATAAGCCATACTGGATAAAAGCCTTATATGTGCAAGGAAATATGGGAAGGTTTTTTTCACTAAAATTACTCTTACAAGACTGGAGAATTCATACTTGAAAGAAGCCATTCATGTGCAAGAATGTGGGAAAGCTTATCCCAGGAAACATCTTGTAATTCATCTGAGAATTCATACTGGAAAGTAGCCATTTACAGTAAACACTCAATTATCTGCTGTAATATATCCAAGGCTCTTGTGAAGATGATTGGAAATTTGTAGATTTATTTCATAAGTCCTCACTTAGTCCATTAACTAAAGAAACCAGTGACTGTTGTGCATGTCTTGTATGTAAGCCCTAGTGGTGGTATGTATCTTATGTAGCTGATCAGTGCAGAAAGTAAGCGTGTGTGTCTGGTATGGAAGCACTAGAGACCTTATGTAACTCCTCAGCATGGGAAGTCTTGTATTGTCAACTTGATCAGTTTTCAGTGTTACCATCTACAGCACAGGGAGTCCCCAGGTTATGACGGTCTCGACATTCGTCGATCTGATCTTACGGTGCTAAGAATTCTTCACTTTTTTCATTTTTATAACTTTTTTAATGTTAAGTACTGTATTTATTGCCAATTATCATTTTTATCATTTTATCTCATGTATCTAGATTGTGTGTGTTGAAATGAATTATTATTAAGATCTGACTTAAGTCGCTGCCTCAGGAACAGAACTCTGTCATAACTCAGGGACTGCCTGTATTGCTTATGTTTCTCACGTGTAGTATCGAATACTATTTGAATCACGTCACAGCATTTGATAAGCTAACATGCTCCTATGTTTTGTATCAAACCAGTTGTATTTTTGTACTCTTATTTTTGTACACTCTCGCCACAATGTTGGTCTGTCAATAAACCCTACATTTTTTTAAGTAATTTTTTTACCATTTTAAGTAAATATTGAAGTAGCGGTATCAGTATATGGCGTACTACTATTTACTTGTAACTGATTAACTGTTAGTTCTAAAGTCTCATTATTCAAGTGAATAGGGGACGGGTAATTCAGTTCTAATATATTATGTTCAGTAGTTTTATAAATTTAATCATTATTACTGTAGTTTGTTACTTTCATTAAGTAGGTTAGTGAAGTAGGTGGAGGTGTTATATGTTTAAGAAATAGAGACAAAGTCCGCTGTTCATTTTATTGGGTGTATGTAAAGCCAGTCCTCTCATTCAGTTTGGAATGGCAGCACAATGGTTGTTGTTGTGATGTCATAAGACGTATATACAGAAGATATGAGTTAGGAAAACAAAACAAACGTTGAGTGAGGGAGTCAGGAGTCTGCGTTGGGAGTCAGGAGTTTGCGTTGGTGACGGAAGGTTGCGAGCGCTCTCAGTTACGGTTTGTCAGTTGGTCTCGTAAGTCTTTTTTTGGTTTGTAAGGTCATGAGCTGACTTGGGAGGACAGTACCACAAGAGCAGGTGAGTAAATTTAAGTAATTGTCTTGTATTAGTTAGACTAGGTGTTTATTCAGTTACTACCATTAAATTGACCTTGTACTGAATGAAAACAAACTACATTTTTCAAAACAGAGAAATACTGTCATCTAAAGGATGGACTCAAAATAGGAAATTTTTATCAATTTAGTTTGAATTTTTCCAAACATACAAACCTGAAGGTCCTTACTTAGGGATTCAGCTTGCAGACGCGAGCTGGAACGGCTGTTGAACTTCAGTTGTCTTAGTTTATACTGTACATGTTGTCATAACACTTAATAGTGTTCTTGTGTATATTCTTCCTTAATTCTATGAATATGTCAGTTCTTGAGTTAAATTCCACCTGTCATGCATGTAAAGCCAGGCTAACTCTGTAATCTAACAGTTCGGCATGAGTACAGTACAGTACAGCCTAGGCTAAGGACTGCACGCTGTCTGGCACAAGATTGCTGTCCTAAATGAACTTTTCGTGTGCCTCTCAAGAGAAAGAGCCGATCAGAGCTAGGACCCAAGAAACAGGTGAAGGAGAAACGATGAACAGAAGACACTGAGAATTTCCAACTTTATCATTGCTATGATGGCTGACATCTGAGGACGTTTGAAGCGAGCTCCAGAAATGATCTTCACAGCAAACAAGTTCGTTCCTACTTGGGTGAAAGCCCAACAGTGCAAACAGGTGTAGATTTCAGGCTGCAATTCTGGTAAAAGCCTCACGTAACAACAAGACCAGGCTCCCTCTGCGGTTTCTAAATTACAGAAGATCATGTCTCTCGACCTAATTCACTGCTAACGAGGATAACACACTAATATCATTAATGATCAGTACCACAATTAAGTGCTTTTACTTACTGAGCAGTCCCTGTAGACAGACATGAACTCTGATCATAAATGTGTGTGAGATACGACAGGCGGTACGCGCCTCTCTCTCTCTCTCTTAGCATGTTGTGACTCCTTACTCCTCGCACTGAAAACTCTCCTGATTGGAGTCGTAGCAGATTCCTTCAAAACTGGATCGTAGGAGTCATCTTCCAACTTTACCTCCTCACTGAATCCTATATTTTTTATCAGTCTTCACAACAGTGTCACTGAAACGTTCGATTGTGGCTTGATTGTTGTAGGATCTTGCATCCTTCTCAAGACCACAATCTAGAAATATCCTCCTCCTCATTATGAAGAGGATTTACAGAAGTGGTGATTCGCATATATACATATATATGTATATACATGTATGTATATATATGTATTATATATATATATATATATAGCATATATATATATATATATATATATATATATATATATATATATATATATATATATATATATATATATATATATATATATATATATATATACATATATATATATACATATATATATATATATATATGTACATATATATATATATATATATTACATATATATATATATATATATATATATATATATATATATATATATATATATATATATATATATATATTATATATATATTTTTTCAACTTTTCAAGCATAATTTGGATATTTCCATTTTATTAAATTTCTGTCTTGTGTGAAAGGAAAAGGCGAATACCTTGGATTGGGGTCTGCGTTCGGGTTAAATGGGAACTGTGATTGGGAGCGTCACCTAACCGATGATGTTTGACCTGAAGGGTAGCAGTATGATGTCATTGACACCCTGAAGGAACTATCCCTGGAGATCAGCCCGTGATTCAGGGGTGGGTTTCCCTTATTAGGGGTAGGACTTCAGTATATTTCTTCTATATGCCCACCAACATAGTCAGATTGGGGATGATTTTACTCTAGTAATAGTCTCGTGGTCCCAACAAGCGGGTTAGGCTTCACACTCTGTGCATCTCTGGTATGTTGGTGCTATCCCTTTTTGGGCAGGGTAAGGTGGATATCTGAGTTTAGTCCCTACTGTGCTCATGATAATAGGGGCCCCATGAAAGTCAATGGTGCCTCTTCAGTGTTCACCAGCAGTGCTTTTTTTTATCAGTTTTTTCATGGAAGGTTCCCATGTTGGAAAATTGAAAATTCTGGCCAATAGCCGATAGTCAGACAATGTTGACACTCCAATGCCAGGCAAGAAGGGAATACAGCTAGAATTTCTTAACAAAAGCATCTGGTTCCAGTATTGTCACACTGGAACCATTTGCAATAAAGAAAAGCAAGAAGTATGAAATAGTTCCTGGGGTCTTTGTACCCAACTCATATGAAAAATATCTAAATTTGAAGCTTAATGTGACAATATTGATATTTTTTGAGGTAAAGAGGGAAATTGTAAAATGCTGTGGCAGACAACCGAAAATATCCCCTCAGAACAGTAATATGCTCCTGGTAGAGAAAGTTCTCTCAGAGGTCTAAGCTGTCACACTTTTTTACATAGCAAGACTAAGATGCACACACACGAACAAACATATGACCTCGTTCCCAAGAACTTCCCACGGCTACGTGACTTTGCCTCCAGCTCTGAGCAAAAGGAGAACGCTGAGTTTATGCAAACGGATGCTAATGTATGATGACGCACTGTCTTAAAGCACTACACAGGTACTTATTGATGACGTCTGCGTCTGGTTTGACCAAACGGAGATTTCACAATAGCCTTCCTTTCATGATCAATACAGATATATATGTTGGGAATTATCTTAGATTTACTAAGAAACGTAGTTTCTTTAAATGTGGCATAAATGAAATATGACATTTGCTCGGCCACGTAAAACACAATAGGAACGAAACCATCAAAACAGGCATTCACTAGCTAAGCATAAATTCTCAGAAAGCAAAAGAAAATATACGCTTCCAAATATCATTATACTCAAAATGTGAATGAGATATATAGTAATTACTGAAGACAGCAAATACTGAAATATGTTGCATATTTGTGAACACAAGTCTTACTAAAATGTAGCAAAGTGAGAAAAAAAAGGTAAGTTATATAACTCAAACATTGATTATACTGACAATGCTAATGATTAACATGTAAATCATATATAGATAATGTAATCCGGATAAATCAAATAAAACAATGCAATTCAGAAATGATAATGCAATCCTGAAATGATAATGCAATCCTGAAATGATAATGCAATTCAGAAATGATAATGCAATTCGTATACGAAGTAAAAACATTTGTGCACAGATTATATGAATACACTTGCAATGATAGAGATTGAAATCAATGCTTAAAAAATGTATCCAAAGGTAATAACCATATGGTAGGTTTATATAAACAAACAGTTATCCTGATAGATTAATCAGTATGGACAACCAAAATCCAAAATGTTGAATGAACAACATGCTACTACACGCAATTGATACATACATATGTAGTATAGGTTATTAAAGAAATAAATGTAGATAAATGATAACACCAGAAATGTTCAGCTCTTCCTCACATATATTACCACCGAAAATAGAACCTTTTCAGTCTTTCTCTGTGTACTCGAGCTTTAATGAAAAAATGGCCAGTAATTCCATTATTGAACCCGGAACATATAATTGCGCCAGTCCAAAGTTGACCTTTGAGAAACAGCAGATTTCGCAATGGTCTCCTTCATCTCTCGTGCTTTTTTCCAAAACATTACGCTGACGATTACGCCACGGCTCCCAGCAACATACCAACGGCAATTAATGTGTAGAGGAGAAGAAAATCATGGTGATCAGAAGAATGGCTCGCAGGAGACAGCAAGTCTAATGATGCAATAAGCGTTTTCGATGGGCCTGCTGTAGGGAATTGTTAGACCTTGCAGCCTAGTGTTTCCCCACGATGTGTTGATGAAGAAGTTGCGCCCACGGATGATGGATGTGCTAGCCCGGATGAAGAGTGACGACGTTGTTGCAGTGCAGCCATCATTAACGACGAACATGTGTCCTGTTGTCCTAGTACCATCTGGGCAAGTGGCGACGATGTATGGTTCTGCAGAGAAGACGAATGACGTGCCATTCACGAGCCTGTGACGAAACTGATTGTCACGATACCGTACTAAACCAGCCAAACAATGTTCATGTGTATGGGGAGAGGTTCTGTTAAGTACCAAGTCCAATTCGCATGAATTCAATGACGTAATGTTTAAGAATTCAAACAAATCGATCCTGCCCACTACATTATTCATAACATCATGGCAATCATTTAACAGTGCTGGGTCTCGGACTACCGTAAAAGCTTCTTTATTGGCGGAAACCAATACTAGAGCTGACAGATTATTAATAATAGGTGTCGAGACGTTAGATACATACGTGGGAAAAGGCGAAATTTTATACGCTTTCACGCATCTGATGGGTTGAAAGGAATGTCGATTACGATCTTATCAAGGTCAACTTTAACTGTAATCAAGCTGTAATAAAACTCAACTTTATGGAAATCTACTACTGGAACATAGCGCATTTTATCGTGAGCATTATTGATAATCTGAGTAAGATCTTTAATCGGTAACAAATGAGAGACAACACGCCTTTAGCAGCAAGTGTTATAGCTTCCACGTAATCTTTTGATTTTTCGATAAAGCTTGAAACTCTCGAGTATACATGATTAATTTTAGCGTGATAATACATCAAAGTTGCTAACAAAACTTGAGTGTCATGAACCTGATTGAAAGCGTCGTGACTGTTCATTTACTTTACTGATTACGCTGTTCAAAGCTTGAATTTGTTTGTTTAGTTCTCCTGCTAATACCTCTTGTTGATGTTCCAGATTTTCGATTTTAACCCCGTGATCGCGAAGTTTTAAACGATTTGAAATCCCTAACCCAAGACCTGCTACGGAACCAACCAAATTTAATGCCGCTAGAACAAGTGGGTTACGCCTTTCTGTAACGTCATGAGGTATTGACCACATTAGCAAATCACGAGCCAAGATTTCAGCTTCGCTTGTTTTATTTCTTAATTCCCAGAAAAGCATATTAATTGTGTCACTGACTTGATTCGGCGACGTTGGATCACTGCTAGCTAAGAATGATTTATGCAAGTCTGCCAGAGATTGATAAAAAGAGTCAATTCTGATTTCAAAGTTATTACTTCATTTTCGCTAGTAAAAATGGCGTTCATATTGACTTCTAAAACTATATTACTGCCAGTTAGAAAGAAATTATTCATTTCCTCTACTATAGAACCATGATGTAAAGTTATTTCAGAATTCTTCCCAGCTACGATAAACATTGAGAGGAATAGTGCATGGTATAATTTGACAAGCTTCATGTTGGAGCCTGTAAAAGAAAATAACTTGTAAATAATGAAACAAAAACATCGCATCATCCAAATGATGTAAAAATTCACACAATAATTAACTTTTTCATAACAAACCATTGTCTTAAGCTCTCACATGAGAGATAGATACTGTTCGAACATCCGCTGAATCGGACTGATTCCGAATTTTAAGTCGGTTACCTATTAAAACTTCTATAACTATAAAAGGACCTTCAAACTTAGGCAACAATTTCCAATTTAGCCCTTTTCTAACATAGACTTGTACATATACTATATCTCCTTCTTGGTAAGGCTTTGTGACCTTAGCTTTTTATCATGTGCATTCTTCATTAACACTTGAGCCTGTAAGAGGTTTTGATAAAGTGTTTGATATCTACTTCGGCTAACATCTATTATATCCTTCAACGGATCTGATAAACTAGATGTCGGGGATAATATGTGAAAAGGTGACCTAGCAGGTATCCCATATACAGCTTCATGGGGAGACATACGGATTGAAGTATGATAATTGTTATTTAGGGTACTGGACACGTGGGTATTGCAATATCCCAGTTTGGGTCCATACCGCCTATGTTTACACGCAGTATGTCTAGCACCTTTCTATTAACCCGTTCTACCAATCCATTAGATTCAGGATGGTATATCATCGTATTGACTTTCTTTATTTGCAGAATTTCGCACAATGAGTTAAGGAAGTGATTATTGAATTCTCCACCTGAGTCAGAGATTATTATATTTGGAATTCCATGTCTGCATATATAGCACTCGTAAAACTTCCTAGCGCACTCAATGGCTGTTTTACTTTTTAGTGGTATTAATTCAGTATACCGTGTAAGGGCGTCAATGATAACCAAGAGGTTTTATTCCCCGGTCTGTCTCGTAAAAACCTGTCAATAAATCAAGGTGTACCCTTTCAAAGGTTTGCTAGGCACGGGATAAGTTCCGAGACCTACAGGATTCTTAGTATGGCCCTTGTGACGGAAACATATATCACAGTTTTTAATATATGTCTTAATATCTTTTAACATAGTAGACCAGTAAAATAATGACTTGGCCTTTTGAGAGGTTATTTGAACCCAGGATGACCATGCAGAGGATGGTTGTGAAGCCATTTCAGAACGATTGGGATTAATGTGATAGGTACAACCACCTGGTCGTTAGTTAACTGTGTTGAACTCCTGGTTCTCCTAGCCACGGATCGGCATAGAATGTTATCCTTAATCAAGAAATATTGATTCGTATATTTCACATATTCCTTATCATCTGGATTCCTATTTAATGCATCTATTATTACTCTTAATTTCTGATCTTTCATTTGTTCTTGTCGTACTGAATCTAGATTCCATTCTATATCTGTAATATTCTCTGTTGCTTGGGCTAACGATTGACCATTTTCGATAGCAATTTTCATAGCTTGCAGAAGGAATTGGAATTTCTTCTAGATCAGCGAAAGGTATTGAGTGTGTTGGTACTGGGTTACGAGATAGCGCATCTGCGATTACGTTTGCTTTACCGGGTAAGTATCCAATTTTAGCTCCAAAGTCCTGGATAATCATGTGCCACCGAGTTCTTTTAGGACTATGATTGAAACTTTAAAAAGTCAGTAAGGGGCTTGTGATCAGTTAGAACCTTGACACTATACCCATAGATTATATATTTAAAATGTACCAACGAATTAGCAATGGCGAGGCATTCCTTATCTATTACTGCATATTTCTTCTCTGACATTTTTAATTTGCGAGAATAAAAAGCAATGGGGAAAAACTTATTGTCATGCCACTGGAGTAACACACCTCCTACTCCTTGATCGGATGCGTCGGTTGCAATAATAAACTCTTTAGTAAAATCGGAAACTTTAAAATAGGAGCAGAACTGATTTTTTCTTTCAAGGTATCAAAAGCAATTTGATGTTGGGATTCCCATTTGAAAGTTACGTCCTTCCTTATGAGATCAGTTAAAGGAGCTGCTATTACTGAATAATCTCGGATAAACCGACGATAATAACCCGAAACCCCGAGAAATTGCTGTATGGCTTTAACATTAGTAGGAACGGAAATTTACTAATAGCAGAGATTTTATCATGGACTACTTTAAGACCTTGCCGAGATACCATGAAACCCAAATAGACTAATTCGTCTTTAAAAACTCACATTTAGAAATTTTTACTTTTAGATGATGTTCTCTTAACCTTTGAAGGACTATTTCTAGTTTACTTAAATGCTCCTCCAAGGTGTTGGAAAATATAACTAAATCATCCATATAAGCATGGAGAATATTCCTAGTAAATCTCCGAACACTATATTGATCATTCTAGTGAACGTAATAGGAGCACAACGTAGCCCAAATGGCATACGTAGGAATTCATAGTGACCTCTAGCTGTACTAAAAGCAGTGTACTGGGTACTATCCTTAGCTAAGGGTATCTGGTGAAAGCCTTTAAGTAAGTCCAAGGAAGTAAAAATTTATTCTGTCCTAATAGAGACAAAATATCATCTGTGCAAGGTACTGGGAAACGATCAGGGATAGTTTGGTCGTTAAGTTTATGAAAGTCAACACAAATCCTCCAGGTTTTGTCCTTTTGGTACTACTATCAAGGGAAAATTATAAGGGCTGTTAGATTTCTTTAACCCCCTCTTTTAACATCTTATCTACCTCAACATTGATTTCATTCAGAAATTTGGCGGTGGTAGACGATATGAAGGCACGTAAATGACCTGGTCTTTATCCTTTAAACGAATTTGATGTTCGATGACTTCCGTTTTGCCTAAAGCTCCAGTACTAGTAGAAAAAACATCACTATATTTGGATAAAAGATCAAAAAATTTCTTGCTTATATCCCTATCTAAAATGTCTGCTTCGATTTTGCCTTTAATTACCTTTAAAAGAGATTCGTCTGTTGCTGATTCAGTGGAGTTAATTTCAGCAACTGTAAGGATTCGATGTTTATATGCTTCGATATTGACAATATGTTGATTTTCATGTACTGTTAAAGCAGCATTTAAGTGATTAAAACTTCAATGTTAACCCGATGATCAGAATTTACTGTGTATAATGCTTGCGTGACTGAAAGCCCATTGATCTTTAAGGTGTCAGGAAGAATTAAAACCTCTGAGCCTGGCAATTTTCTTTTAACCTTGACCGTGAGATACGATGGTGTGTTTGGCTCAATGGTTTGTGCAAACGTACATAGAAAGGACTATGGTGCCTGAGAGTTATGTTGGGTTGCTGTAACTAAATATCATCGCTTATGAGACAAGTGACTGGCTCTTTATTACGTGGATACCTGAATCAAAAACGTTATCTTCTTACTCTCTGTCTCCTTCTGATCCAAAACAGATTTCAATGTGTGTGAAGACCGATAGAATTTCCATATTAGCAAAATCTGATGAAACTCTTTGCCTCTTGCAATTGTAAAGCCGGATCGGTAATGGATTTTGCCGTGAGGTGTCGTCTATAGACGAAATCCAAGATTCGACACCCTACGTCAAAAATCCATTGACACGACCTGCGAATGGTACAATTGGCGATCTAGCATTAACTACCGGTAACCAAAGGTAACATTAAAAAGTACAGGATTCTGTGGGAAGTGGTGGGGTCGCTCCCACTTGGGGTTGGAGGAGTCATTTTCCTACTAAGTTTCCTATCCGCATGCCTACTCTCTAAGTGATCTTGAAACCTATATGAATAAACACGGCCGCTCACGTAACCTCATAAATCTAAACCAGGAACGCAAGTAAATAACAACCGAGATTCATATAACCGCTAAAAATAACATCACTTATGAAAAATGCATCATAAAATACAATAATGAAAGGTAATAAATGCACTTTCCTGAAAAAGAACAGAATTAACAATGTGTCAGGCGTAAAAAATAAAAGGACACAAAAGTATGAGAAAAAATGAGGTATCAGGAACCGCTACGTCTGCAAGGCAAAGGTAGTAATCACGGCACTGCTCACCTTATATCAGCAACCTGCCACTCGAGACCCGAACACTGTAAATGAATATACCAACTGTTATAAATAATGGCTGTACTTAGCTTTTTATTGGATTCTGGTAAGTAGGTCGACGAGGTTCCTCTGCTGTCCAACTTCCGTCTGGCTAGATACACGTCATCGAAGGGATGTTATTGTGGATGTTGAACTTCTTATGTCGATGAATGTTGATTGCAGAAACCCTCAAGGAACAACGTGGAGTGTTGATGTGCAATGTTGCGTAGATTTGTGTAGATTTCTCTCTCTCTCTCTGCCATGCGTTGGGGTAGATGTGTTGTGAAGGTCAGATGTTTTCCTCGCTTTTTCGTTGTTGATTGTTTTCTTTCCGTCTGCTTGTAACCATGTTTATGAAGATGACAATTGTCTATGGTTTTTTGGGCATCTCGCCGTATCGGAGCTTCCGTTTACCAATGTAGACGCCATGTAGAGGTGCTGCCAGAAAGCTCTGTTGTGACCGCTGTTGTATGCGCTGCCACCACTGTTGTATGAAGGTATTTCATCAGAAATTCCTCCAGGTGTTTGGTTATAAGGACTGTGTTTGGAACTCAGTCAGAGTTTGGTTATGACATCTTCAGTTTCTCCATGGCTGTAGAATAAGACTGTTTTTGGAAGATCAGACCAATGTTCTGCAGGATTTCAGACAAACTCCATAGTGGTTTTTCTTGTATTTCGTATAAAGACTTATTTACAAAAGAATACAATTGGTCTGCACGGGATGATCTCCCATGTCGATCTAATATCTAAGCTGTCACACTTTTACATAGCAAGACTAAGATGCACACATACGAACAAACATATGACCTCGTTCCCAAGAACTTCCCACGGCTACGTGACTTTGCCTCCAGCATGACGCACTGTCTTAAAGCACTACACAGGTACTTATTGATGACGTCTGCGTCTGGTTTGACCAAACGGAGATTTCACAATAGCCTTCCTTTCATGATCAATACAGATATATATGTTGGGAATTATCTTAGATTTACTAAGAAACGTAGTTTCTTTAAATGTGGCATAAATGAAATATGACACATTGACCTTTCAATTTGTAGCTCTAGTTGCAGTGTTGATTTTAGTTGGAGAACAAGTGATGACTGGCATACCAGTGACCATTCTCCAATTATAATCAGCACCAATGATGATTCATCTATCCCAAGATCACCATGATGGTGCTTAGAGAAAGCAAATTGGAAAAAATTCAAAGATTTGAGCGAGCTGGAAGGGGATGCCAAAGATTTCCCAAGTGTAGATGATGCCATCGATCTCCTCAATGGAACTTTCCATACTGCTGGCTTACATTCAATTCCTCGAACTAAAGGACTTTTCAGGAGACGGCCAGTTCCATGGTGGTCAGAAGAATTAAGGCTGCTGCATCGAGCTACAAGGTCATCACTGACCAGGTGCCGTAGACATTGCACTGTGGATAATGTCATCACTTATAAACAGTGTAGGGCACGATTTCGAAAAGCTATGAAAGCTGCCAGAAGACAATCATGGGCAGGATATGTATCCTCTATTAACAGCAGAACACCAGTCAGCAGCATTTGGAAGAAAATAAGAAAAATTCAGGGTAAATTTACACCCAATCCTCCTCCAGTCCTTAAAGTAAATAATAATCATGTCACTGATGCCACAGAAGTTAGTAATATATTTTCTGAACACTTTGCCCAAGTCTCTGAAAAATCAGATAGTTGCCCAGGACATCATTTCAGAATGATGGAAGAACAACAGGTACTTGATTTTTCATCGAACAAAAGTGAATCTTACAATATGCCTTTTTCTGAAAGGGAATTTGACTCTGCTTTAGCCAGGAGCAAGAACACTGCCCCTGGCCCAGATGAGATTCCTTATGAAATGTTTAAACACATTTCAAGGAACACAAAACTTTTTATAATCAGCATTATCAATAGAATATGGGATGAAAGCAGCTTCCCTAGCATATGGGAATTGGCAACCATGTTACCATTTCTTAAACCTGGAAAAGATCCTCTCTATGCAGCAAGTTACCGTCCCATTGCATTAACTTGCTGTTTGTGTAAATTAATGGAAAAAATGGTAAATGTAAGGCTGATGTGGTATTTAGAGCACAACAGTATTTTAACACCTTCTCAGTGTGGCTTTCGAAAAATGCACTCCACACTGGATATCTTACTGCAACTTGAAACCTCTGTCTGTGAAGCATTTGCCTCCAAACAACACCACGTGACAGTGTTTTTTGATGTAGAAAAGGCATATGACACTGCTTGGAGACATGGAATTCTCAAGACAATGCATAATAGTGGTCTACGAGGAAAATTACCTTTATTCGTCAGATCATTTTTACATCGCAGGTATTTTAAAGTTAAAGTTGGCAGTACTTTATCAGAGAAAAGGTGCCAAGAAGAAGGTGTTCCCCAGGGCAGTGTTCTCAGTGTAACACTTTTTGCTCTGGCCATAAACAGTGTTACATCTGTTATTCCAAAAGAGGTCTTAAAGACGCTATTTGTGGATGACCTGTCAATATCTTTTGCTGCCACCCGGATGACTGTAGCCGAAAGAAAGTTACAATTAATGATAAATAAAATAACAAGTTGGGCTGAGAAACAGGGTTTTAAAATCTCTGTAAGCAAGACTACTGCTGTCCACTTCTGCCGGATTAGGAGAGTACATCCTGATCCAGACCTCTATTTGTATGGCCATAGAATCCCATGTGTAGAACAAGCGCGCTTCTTAGGCCTAGTTTTTAACAGCAGAATGACTTGGGTCCCCCATATCAAACATATCAAAGCAAAGTGCCTAGAAGCTCTACACATCTTGAAGGTGCTGTCTCACACCAGTTGGGGAGCTAGTAGAAATCTTATACTAAAGCTTCATAAAACCTTAATTTTATCAAAGCTGTCATACAGTTGTGAAGTATATTCTTCAGCCTCTTCATCTAACCTAAAAATTTTAGATTCTGTTCATCATTCAGGTATTCGTATAGCCACAGGAGCTTTTCGTTTCATCACCAATATCTAGTTTGCTAGTTGATGCAGGAGAAATGCCCTTGAACTCTATCGTCAGTCATCATTGCTTCGATACTGGTTTAGAGTGCAAAGACTTCCCAAATCTCTGGCTTTTGCTGTGGCAAACAGAAATATTTTTAACAGTTTTTATGAAAATCATCCAAGTTATCCTACTCCTTTTAGCTATAGAATTAAAAAGATTTTAGAGGATACAAATATTGGAAAAATCCCCGTACTTCCTTGTGTGTATCCCATTACTCCTGTCTGGAAGTTACCTGCTGTGAAATTCTGCAGGTACTTCAGTGGAGCAAAGAGGGATAAATCTGATGAGGAAATGAGGGCAATATTTATAGAGCATGCTTCAGAGCATATGGATACAAGATTTATATTTACCGATGGTTCCAAATCCAATGCTGGCGTTGGTTATGGAGTTTTTAGTGAATCTTTTAACCGAAGAGGTGCGCTTCCTTCAGTTGCTTCAAAATTTACAGCTGAACTGTATGGCATCTTAGTAGCACTGGAACATATTGCAATACTCCCAGTGTCTGGCTACACAATATTTTGTGACTCTAAAAGTGCCTTAGAGTCCCGGGAAGTCTTTAATACTGATCATCCCTTAGTGTTGAAGATCTTGCAGTGGATCTTCTTGCACCATTGTAGAGGAAGCATTGTTTCTTTTTGTTGGGTTCTGCCCATGTGAACATATCAGGAAATGAAAAGGCAGACCAGCTGGCCAAATCAGCAGCACAAATTCTGATACCCAGAAAATGTCCTGTTCCATATCGTGATGCTTTCCATATTATATGGAAATCCATCCAGCAATTATGGGCACTTCAGTGGGACAGAGTAGGCCCCAATAAAATGAAAGAAATCACTAGTCAGACACACCCTTGGAAATATGACCTAATGCCAAAGAAGTGGGAGGTTGTATTGTGTAGATTACGTATTGGCCATACACGTTTAACTCACGGCTTTGTGATGAATGGGGAGAATGAGCCCTTCTGTGACGATTGCTTGGTTCCACTGACTGTTAGGCATTTGCTGGTTGAGTGTCCCAGTCTGGTGGAACTTAGGAATCATTTTTTATCAAATAGCAGTGAAGCAGGTGATAATTATAACATGGCAAAACTGTTGGGAGAAAGTATATGTATTAATAATGTTATCTCTTTTATCAAAGAAGCTGGTCTTCTCAAATATATTTGACAGCTGTGCTGTCTTAGTATATATATATATATTTTTTTTCTAAAGTTATACTGTTTATCGGATCAAACTTATTAATAGTTCTTTTTAGCAGAATTTTATATATTTATTTATTTATTTATTTATTTTAGCTAGTTTTCTTTTTTGTTTTTTCTTTTTAATAAAATTTATATGTAGTTCTGTTTAGCAGAATTTTAATTTTAATTTTTATAACATACTATAAAAATGAAAAGATCACACTGAGTATTCGGCGTCGGTGACCCTGGTAGTTGTGACGCCAGATAACCCACAATTAATCAGTCAATCTCTCTGGTAGGAGATACTATTCAGCAGGTAGCGAACTTCCCCGTCTTCCTTTGCCGAAAGAAGGTTCTCTCCATCTCAGCTGTTAAAAGCTACAGGGCTGCCCTTGGCCTAGTCCGGTGTCTGAAAGTCTTGCCCTCCCAGGGAACTCAGGCCACCTGAGTGGGATGTGACTCTCGTTCTTCGGAGCCTGATTCATGCACCTTACAAACCCCTACAAGAGTCGTCAGACAGGGATCTGACCCTCAAGACTGTCTTCTTGCTTGCCGTGGCATCGGCAAAGAGAGTAGGCGAACTACATGGTCTTTCTTTTGATGTTAAGCACTCGAGGGGACGGGGATCTGTCACACTCGAAATGTCCCAGGATTTGTAGCAAAGACAGGCTACAAATTTTTTTAAATTTGTATTTTTAAACATCTGACTTACCTGGTAGTTATATATATAGCTTAAGTCCCTGACGCGCGGCAGAATTTCAAAACTCGCGGCAATCGCCGATGGGTAGTCAGGTGTACCACTAGTGCACCCTCTACCCAGGTACCTTGAACCATTCCAACTCTTCCTCAGATCTTCCCTGCCGCCATACCGGTTGCATCGTTAAGAATTTTGCTCGTTTGGCCCGTGATTTTTCACAGAGTTTTGGTGAAGTACACTTTGGCTTTGGCTTTCGCTTGTTTTTTGGATTTGCTTTGGATTTTCTGGATTTGTTAGATATTGTTGATTTTGACCTTTGCTCGCTTTGGATTTTTCTTACGATTTTTTCACTTTCCAAGATGTCTGACTCTGCTTCGAGTGTGAGAATGTGTGTGAGGGGGTGTAAAACCCGGCTTGCTAAAGCCGCGTTGGATCCCCACTCTATTTGTGTAAAATGCAGAGGTAAAAATTGCGAGTTAAAGGACAGATGTGATGAATGTTTTGGTTTATCAGAAAAGAGTGGATGGATTACTACCGATATGTTTCTAAGCTTGAAAGGGATAGGATCAGAAGAGCCGG
Organism: Macrobrachium rosenbergii; assembly: GCF_040412425.1. Taxonomy (NCBI): domain Eukaryota; kingdom Metazoa; phylum Arthropoda; class Malacostraca; order Decapoda; family Palaemonidae; genus Macrobrachium; species Macrobrachium rosenbergii. The sequence continues at coordinate 2,013,938 of NW_027100729.1, forward strand.
GAGTAGTAAATCTCGCTCTTCTAGAGATAGTCAGGGAATTGAAGATTCTCCTCATATTATCAATCCTATTATTCATTCCCCAGTAGTGGTAGTCCCAGAACCCCCCACTGATACTGATAAGGAACCAACCTTGAAGGACATGATGACGGCCATTCAAACCCTTGGACAAAAGGTAGAATCCCTCGCAAGAGACAGAGAGGATTTATGGTCGAATGTGAGAGATCTGAAACATTCAAGTGTTAATGAGAAAAATAAAAGTGCAAGTGTTGTGGAGGGTGCGATTGCTCGGTCCTGTCGTGCTCCTAGTCCTAGACCTCTTCCAAGCTCACCAACCCCTGTGAGAAGGAATGTCGACAGACGAAGGGAGGCGAGAGGCTTTAGCTACCGAGCAGTCGTCCCCTCGAGCGTACCTGTTGACGCTTCCCAGGACGCTCACCCTCGCCATAGGAAAGGCGAGGTTAAAGTGTTTTCATCCTCGTCGGAAGACGCTGTTACTAGACGGGACTGGCGTCATACGGCCGTATCGAGACCCCTCAAAAGGAAACTTCCTTCGGTGGAGCGGCGTCGGGTTTGACACTTCCTACTCCGGGATGTAGTCACTGGAGCAGTCCAGAGCGTTCCCCTCTTAGTTCGGACAATTGCTCTCCAGTGAAAAGCAGACGTATGTTGTCGCACGGGCGGCCATCTGCTTCCGCTGATGACGAAATGAAATCGGAAGTGTCCCCGGAACATCATTTCCAACGTCTCATCGAAGAAAATGAAATAGTAGTTGATATTGCAGCTCCCCATGTCGATCCCCAGCAGCAGGTAGCTCCGCAAATCAGTCTAATTCAGGACATGCAACGGAAACTCTCTTCCCTGATGCAAGTCTTTCAACCTGCAGAAAAGACGGATGCAGACTTTTGTCCACCGATGGCTGTACGTCGCCCTGAGGAAACTTTTGACCGATGTCGCACAGGCGGCCAGTTCTCAAGTGACTTCAGGGTGCGGCGGGACAGCGAACGTGGGAAAAATGTTTCTCCTATTCAAGAAGCCTCAATCATTTTACGTCAGCCTGAGGAAGCTTTTGACAGATGTCGCACAGGCGGCCAGTTCTCAAGCGACCTTAAGGTTGGACGGGACAATGATCGTCAGAAGTCTGGACGCCAGGACGCCCGAGTTGCTCAAGGCGTCAAGAGCTTGGACGCCAGGACGCCAGACGTCAAGAATCTGGACGCCAGGACGCCAGGCGTCACAAAGTTCCAAGACGCCAGGCGTCAGGAGGCTGGACGCCATACTTTATCACTAAAAGAAGATGGACGCCAAGACACGAGACGTCACGAGACTGGACACCAGGACGCCGAGGCGTCAAGGTGATACTTTGAAAGACGCCTTCTTTGGTTTTTGGTCAATCAGAAGAAGAGATTGATGATATCCTCACTCTCCTGTGGATCATATCGAAGAAGTTTCGGAAGAAGAAGATAGTAAAGGCCATCAACTTTCATCAGACTTCAAAAACTTATGAAACTTTTGCGGAAGTTTTCCCAGAAAACTTTATTCGACGGCTCCTCGTTCCCCACCTTCCGAATTTACTCTTGGGAAGGCGCCTAAGGAGTCAGCTTTTCTGAAGATGGTTTTGTCCCGCTCGTCCAAGAGAGCTCTTAAAATGATGAATGAATGGATGCTTTCAAAGAAGGAACAAGGAAAGACGGCCTTTGCTTTTCCTCCAGCCAAACTAGCTTCAAGATCGAGCGTTTGGTATCAAACTGGAGAATCGTTCGGCCTTGGAATACCTGCCTCTTCCCAAGGAGACTTCTCGAATCTTGTTGATTCATCTCGCCGAGTGGCCATGGGGAGAACGAAGTTTTGTTGGTCAACATCAGAGTTGGACCACCTCCTCAAAGGAATTTTTAGGGCCTTCGAGGTCTTTAACTTTCTGGACTGGACCCTGGGAGCGTTAGGAAGAAAGATGGGATTATTCAGCACGACTGACACAGAAGAATTTGTACATCTGATGTCGTGTATGGATAAAGGAATCAGAGACGGTGCCAGCGAATTAGCGGCGCTTTTCTCAGCAGGAATCCTGAAGAAAAGGGCCCATCTTTGCTCTTTCCTAGCTAATGGGGTCACATCCAGTCAAAAAGCGGAACTAATTTATGCCCCTTTTTCCTCTCACCTCTTCCCTCAAGACTTGGTTAAAGAGGTTTCTACATCCTTAGCTCAGAAAACCACACAAGATCTTATATCGAAGACAGCAAGAAAAGTCTTATCAACGACTTTCATGACTAAAAAGAGTAAGGCTGAGGCTTCTGTGTTTCAGGGATCTCAGCCCTTTCGTGGTCGGCCCTCAGGTAGAGGTTCCTCGAGGGCGGGTAGAAGATCTACAGCAAGGAGTGGCTCTAGACAGGGAAGAAACAGGACTTGACGTTCCCAGGTGTGGAAGAAAAGAGGAGCGGATCTTTGGTCCATTCAACTGCTCAAGGATGGATACAAAATCCCTTTCCTAAGAAAGCCCCCGTTGGCAGACAAACCAATAGATCTGTCTCCCAGATACAGAGACGAGTCCAAGGCACAGGCGATTCAACAGCAAGTTTCTTTATTATTGCAGAAGAACATAATAGAGAAAATACAAAATCTGGATTCGCCAGGATTTTACAACCGCCTTTTCCTGGTTCCCAAGAGCACGGGAGGTTGGAGACCAGTACTGGACGTGAGTGCCCTCAACGTCTTTGTACAAAAGACGAAGTTCTCCATGGAAACAACAAAATCAGTGTTAGCAGCAGTCAGACAACACGACTGGATGGTTTCCTTGGATCTTCAGGATGCATATCTCCACATTCCTATCCACCCGGGCTCCAAGAAATACCTGAGATTCGTCTTCAAGGAAGAGGTATTCCAGTTTCGGGCTCTTTGCTTCGGCCTAAGCACGGCGCCCCAAATATTCACCAGACTGATGTCGAATGTAGCGGGAATGCTGCACACGAGAGGCATCAGGGCCTCTCTGTATCTGGACGACTGGCTTCTCAGAGCTCCTTCCTTCAATCGCTGTCTGGAGGATCTTCAAACGACAATCTGTTTATCAGAGGAACTAGGACTTCTGGTAAACAGGCAGAAGTCACATCTAACCCCATCTCAAGAGATCCTGTATCTAGGGATGAGGATTCAGTCTCGGGATTTTCGGGTTTTTCCGTCACCATCAAGGATGGAACAGACCTTGGTAAAATTAAAGGACTTTCTGGGGAAACGGATGTGCTCGGTGAGGGAATGGATGAGCCTGCTAGGGACCCTTTCCTCGCTAGAACAGTTTGTTTCCTTAGGAAGACTAAACCTTCGCCCACTCCAATTCCACCTCAATCGGTATTGGAGCAGAGAGGACGGGCTAGAGAAAGAGTGTATCCCCATTTCAGAGGCGATGAAACAATGCCTTCAGTGGTGGAACGACCCAGTCAAGCTTCAGGAGGGCCTTTCATTAAAACAGAAGAACCCAGACCTAGTGTTGTTCTCCGCCGTCGGACTCGGGTGGGGAGCAACATTGGGAGAGTTGGAAGTATCAGGATTCTGGACCAGAGAGCAAGAGAAGCTCCACATAAATCAAAAGGAGCTGACTGCAATATTTTTAGCCCTCAAAGAGTTACAACACTCAGTCCAAGACAAGGTCGTGCAGGTCAACTCCGACAACACGACGGCGTTGGCCTACATCAACAAGCAAGGCGGGACCCACTCCAGGTCACTGTACGAAACGTCGAGGCAACTCCTTATCTGGGCCAAAGAGAAAAATGTGACATTGTTGACACGTTTCATTCAGGGGGAAAGAAATGTGAGGGCAGACAGTCTGAGCAGGAAAGGTCAAGTCCTGGCAACAGAATGGACTCTTCACCAAGATGTCTGCAGAGAATTGTGGCGGATTTGGGGTCGTCCATGCATAGACCTCTTCGCCACAGCTCAAACGAAGAGGATGGAGACGTACTGCTCTCCTGTGCCAGACCCCGAGGCAACGCACATAGATGCGTTCCTTTTAAATTGGTCCAACCTAGACGTTTACGCTTTTCCCCCCTTCAAGATCATAAACAGAGTCATTCAGAAGTTCGTGTCCCACGAGAGCACCAGGATGACTCTAGTGGTCCCCTTTTGGCCAACAAGAGAATGGTTCACAGAGGTGCGGGAATGGATGGTGGACACGCCGAGAAGTCTGCCTCTAAGGCCAGATCTACTCAAACAACCCCACTTGGAAAGGTATCACCAAAACCTCCAAGGTCTACAGCTAACTGCCTTCAGACTATCGAAAAACTCGCAAGAGCTAGAGGGTTTTCGAAGGAGGCAGCTAGAGCGATCGCAAGAGCTAGGAGGTCATCTACCATCAGGGTATACCAATCCAAGTGGGATATTTTTAGAGGTTGGTGTAAAAACAACTCCGTGTCCTCTTCCAGCACCTCTGTGACCCAGATAGCGGATTTTCTTCTTTACCTTAAGAGGAGACGTAACTTTTCAGTCTCGACTATTAAGGGATACAGGAGCATGTTGGCAGCTGTCTTCAGACACAGAAACTTGGATTTGTCTGCCAATAAGGATCTCCAAGACCTTCTCAGATCATTCGAGACTACCAAAGAGAAAAGTCAGATCTCACCAGCGTGGAACCTAGACGTGGTCCTAAAGTTCCTCATGTCCGATAGGTTCGAACCTTTGCAAGAGATTTCATTTAAAGATCTAACAATGAAGACTCTATTTTTGGTTTGCTTGGCGACAGCTAAAAGAGTCAGTGAAGTACATGCCTTCAATAAAACCGTCGGTTTTAGGAACGGCAAAGCTATCTGCTCTCTACAACTGGGGTTTTTAGCTAAGAATGAACGTCCTTCACAACCATGGCCCAAGGCTTTCGAGATTATGAATCTGGCAGAGATCGCAGGTGAGGAGTTAGAGAGAGTCCTCTGTCCGGTAAGAGCTCTGAGAGTGTACCTGCAAAGGACGAAGAATTTACGAGGCAAGTCAGAGGCGCTTTGGTGTTCAGTTAAGAAGCCCTCTCTACCAATGTCAAAGAATCGTTATCCTTTTTCATTAGACAGTTGATAAGGAAGCGCATTCAGAATGCAGTGAAGCGGACCTTAAGCTTCTAAAGGTTAAAACCCATGAGGTCAGAGCGGTTGCAACCTCTGTAGCCTTTAGACAGAATAGGTCCCTACAAAGTATCATGGACTCTACCTTCTGGAGAAGCAAGTCAGTGTTTGCCTCACACTACTTGAAGCAAGTACAAACGCTTTATGACGACTGCTATACACTGGGACCATTTATAGCAGCTAACTCAGTGGTGGGAGAAGGGACTACCCCTGCAATCCCATAAATCGATGCCCTTGATTCTTGCCTTGGAATAGTTGTAATCTTATGGTTGTTTGTGGAGATTGGACGCAATCTTCCGCAATCATTGATTTTAGTCAGGTAATCAGTTTGTTCCTTGGCAGCGCCCGGAACAAGGGTATTATAGGTTGTCTGTCACATAGAGGTTGGTACACCGGTTGGCAGCTCCTAGAGGTCTTCAGCCCCCTGAGTGGATCGCTGGACCTCTTAAGGAAAGCAGACATAATGAGGGGGAGTTCATTGAAGTCAGCTTCCTTAAACCAGGTAAGAACCTTAAGTTGGTTGATTAACCCTTAAGCAAAATTCCAAAGATGTTGGCTGTCTCTGACCCTCCACCAAAGGTGTCAATCAGCTATATATATAACTACCAGGTAAGGCAGATGTTTAAAAATGATATTTTTATAATAAAATAAATTTTTGAACATACTTACCTGGTAGTTATATATGATTAAATTCCCACCCTCCTCCCCTCTAGAGACTAGGGGCATGGAAGATCTGAGGAACAGTTGGAATGGTTCAAGGTACCTGGGTAGAGGGCGCACTAGTGGTACACCTGACTACCCATCGGCGATTGCCGCGAGTTTTGAAATTCTGCCGCGCGTCAGGGACTTAAGCTATATATATAACTATCAGGTAAGTATGTTCAAAAATTTATTTTATTATGAAAATATCATTTTTCCCAACATGTAAACCTGAAGGTCTTTACAAAAATGGCCCACCTCAACCACGCCTCATTCTGCTACCTGGGCTGAAAGGTAAAGTGAATGCGTTGCGAAGGGGGTGGGCGCAACTCCTGCCCTACCATCGATAGTTAACCTCCTTGTTTAAAGTTAAACGGCTATTTTCCCAGCTTGTGCTGCAAGTATATCCGTATGTAAGACCTTCAGGTTTGTATGTTAGGAAAAATACAAATTACTTTAAAAATGTGTAGTTTTTCCACCCTTGCAGCATTGAAAAGCAAAGGCTTTTTACTGTATTCATTTTTATTTATGTATGTAGGCATTCATGCATATTTTTGTGTGCTGGAATTAAATATGGATACTGCCAAGTCCCAAACAGTGCATATGCAAATAGAGTAATCGAGGAAATACCGTAATATGAAATTTTCATAGATATGGAAACCAAAACCTTATATCATATCTGCCATCTCAACCACCCCTCTCTGTTCATCAGGCCAAGAGGAGTGCTTGGTGATGGCATGTGAGTGGGGAATTCCCTTGCTCACTCTTCTTAACCACCAGTCAACCTATTTCCAACGTGCACTGAAAGATACTCCCTCATAAAAAGCTCTGGTTTGTATGGCTCTGAAAAAAATTAGTCAAATACTGTATGAAGAAATGTAGCAGCACATTTCACCTTCCAAGACTGTCATCAGTGTTGCTGGTCTTAATAGCTACTCATGTATTGTATCTATAGTCACAATCAGTGAAACTAATTTGAAAACTTTCATCTCTGTTGAAATTACTGCTCAGTTCACCCTTACTATTTTTTCTTCTTATTGTCTAAGGCAGCTGTGGATAATATAGTGTTGTATATAACTGGATCATATATAATTAAGCATTTCTGTATACTGTACCCTTCCTGCTGTTACCCCACAAAATTCTTATACTGGTCTCTTGCATTTTCTATTCTTGGCCTGTGATTTGTTAATAAGGATTGTTCATAAGTAACACAGTACTGTAATGTTAGGCTAAGAGAGTTTACAGGTCTGAGAGGGAGGGAGTCAATATTAACTGTTAATCTATCGTTGCATTGTTGCCTCAGGAATGTTTTGATGCTGTGTCTGGACAACATTTTGTTAGATTGTATTAATATTTGGAGAGTACTGTCAAATACACACTTTGTTAATTGGCCTGAGACCTTTATAGGAACCTGAATTAAATTTATTTTGCTTCAGTTGTGGCATTCTGTTTCCTAACTCTGTGTTGCATTCTTTGATTTCAGATTCTCCCTCAGAAGAACCTTCCTTTGTCAGTTTTGAACAGCATCAAGATTTTAGGAATGCTTTTGTGTTTAATGGTACTACATGTAGCATTACCAGTAGCAGCTCTTGAAGTGTAAGAGACAACAGTGAACTGTTGTACTCCTACTTTACGAATTACAACAACAACAAGTAAAATCTGTTCTGATTATTGGATTCATACATCAGCAGTGATATCTGGTTGCAGTCCTACAAGATATTGTAGTACTTAATTTATAACAGATTTATTGGATAATCATTTGTAAACAGTTTTGTGTTAAGAGTTGTCAATTGAACACATTGTCATTACAGAACAGGACAGGACAACAGGCTAAAATGAATCTGGAACATTCTTTAGAAATACCTTTGAAAAGTGAAACTGAAGGTGCATTATCACATCCTTCCATAAATCAAGGAAACAGCAACATGGCTGCCTTTAGTGAAAACAGTGATGGTGACTTTCTGTCTGTGGATCCACTGATGGACATCAAAATAGAGCCAGAGGTATTCTGTGAGTCTAATGAAGGTGATGAATATTCATATGAAATGAATCCAGTAATGAATGAAAAAGATCTGCTAACTTGCAAAAAGGAAGTAAAACAAGAAAGAAGGAATAGTCATAATGGAGAGAAGCCTTTCAGATCCACTGACTGTGAGAAAGCATTTTACAAGAAAATTAATCTTACAAGTCATATCACAAATCCTACCAGAGAGAAAACATTCATATGCAATGAGTGTGGGAAAGCATTTTCCGAGAAACGAAGTCTTTCAGTTCATGTGAGAATGCATACAGGAGAGAAGCCATTCACGTGCAAGGAATGTGGGAAAGCATTTTCCCAGAAACCAGCTCTTACAACTCATATGAGAATGCATACTGGAGAGAAGCCATTTATGTGCAAGGAGTGTGGGAAAGCATTTTCCAGGAAACCAGATCTTACAGTTCATATGAGAATCCATACTGGAGAGAAGCCATTCATGTGCAAGGAATGTGGGAAAGCATTTTCTGTGAAACTAAATCTGACAGTTCATATGAGAATGCATACTGGAGAGAAGCCATTCATGTGCAAGGAATGTGGGAAAGCATTTTCCCAGAAACCAGCTCTTACAACTCATATGAGAATGCATACTGGAGAGAAGCCATTCATGTGCAAGGAATGTGGGAAAGCATTTTCCCATAAAGCAGCTCTTACAACTCATATGAGAATGCATACTGGAGAGAATCCATTCATGTGCAAGGAATGTGGGAAAGCATTTTCCCAGAAACCAAATCTTACAGTTCATATGAGAGTGCATACTGGAGAGAAGCCTTTCATGTGCAAGGAATGTGGGAAAGCATTTTCCCAGAAACCAGATCTTACACGTCATATGAGAGTACATACTGGAGAGAAGCCTTTCATGTGCAAGGAATGTGGGAAAGCATTTTCCCTGAAACCAAGTCTTACACGTCATATGCGAATGCATACTTGAGAGAAGCCAGTCATGCAAGGAATGTGGGAAAGCATTTTCCAAGATACCATATATTATACCATATCTTACATGTATGAGAATCCATATTGGAGAGAAGTCATTCTCGTGCAATGAGTGTGGGAAAGCATTTTACAAGAAATCCCATCGTACAGTTCATATGACAATTCATACTGGAGAAAAGCTATTCATATGTAAGGAATGTGGGAAAGCATTTTTCATGATACATATTTTTATGTAATACATATGGTGGCTTCTAATGAAGACACATGGACGTTTTCTTCTTTTATTTATAAAAATATAGCAATGGGATGCTCGTTGAGATCAGACAGCGTCTTCCCCCGTGAATTCTCTCCAACTTCTCACACACCCTATTTCCCACGAAAGCCAAGCACACTGGGTAACCAAGTACAGTATATGGTTTTCCCAACTGTCTTATAAGATAAGAGCAACAATACATTTTATACTTAAGATGATACTAAAGTCACTGGAATATGATAGAAATTATACATGTTAAAATGATTTATTTCCCAAAGTCATAAAAATATGTGGTAACATCAGCCCACATATGTGTTTTCCTATCACGAGGACAGCGCCTGTATAACTGTAACTACGGGAGTGTTGCATACCACAGGTCTTTGACCAAAAGACACTTACCTTTTCTCAATTTCCATAGATATCTCTGGAGCAGTCACTGAGCAAGCGGATGGTGTGACTGCGTACCAGAGTGGTATGATGAAAGATTGTTTACCCTTCGCAATCCTTGCAGAAAAAGCCACACATCCTGAATTTGTCATCAGAATTCCTTTAACTGTGGCAAACTACAATTATGTACAGTATGTCCATTGAGAATTATTAATATGCCCCATATCATATGATACACTTGCAGACCATGTGAGAATTGATACTGGAGAAAAGCCATTCATGCGCAAGGAACATGGGAAAGCATTTTCCTCTAAATCAGGTCTTATACATTATATAAGAATGCATACTGGAAAGTAGCCATTTAGAGTAAACCCTCAATTAATTGCTGTAATATACCCAAGGCTCTTGTGGAGATTGGAAATTTGTGGATATGGTAAGAAAAAAAAACACTTCCTGCATGTAAAATGTCAATTACAGTAATACCTCAATCATACGCGATTCGAGTTGCGTGAATTCACAGATACGCGAACTTTTCATTGGAACCTAACAAGTTGGCAAAGCGATTTTTTCACTGAAGTGAAATTTGCAAAATCCCCAAGAAACCCTCCAGAAGTGTTTATGTTTAATTTTTGAAGCAATTTACAAGTTTTCATGTTTTTGTGTGTAAAATCTGTATGAAAAATGTATTATTTTTATTTTTGTAAATGCAGTAATATGATACATAGGTAATTACATCATGTACACTTGGTGTACTTTTACAAGATGTGATACCAATTCGCAAAGTTACGGCACTTTTCAAAGATGTGATTCCCCTGCAGAAAGTGTTTGTTTAATTTTTAAGTGTAAAAATCGTTATGGAAAATTTGTATTACAGTAAATCCCCCGTATCACGGGGGATGCGTGCCACCCCCCCACCCCTTGCAAATAGCTAAAACCCGTGAATACTTAGAAACCTAAAAACACATAGAACTGCCTATTTTGATAGTCAAACACACACACACACAAACTAAAAATGCTTATACAGGTATTATCCTACTTACGATGGGGTTAGGCTCCAAAAAAACCCAGCATTTTTTGGGAAAAAACGTATCTCGAATATAGCCTAGCCTACACTAGGGTATTCAGTACCATGTACACATATATGGTAGCCTAGCCTACACTATAAAGTATACTCTGTACATACACGGTATAGTAATTATTAATATCAGCTAATTCTGGAGGTTCATGCAGAGTGACTTATGATCATTCAGTACAAAGAGAAATTGAATAACAAACAAGAATTAGCTTAGCCCACACCATGGTATATTGTACAGTATACATATATGGTAGCCTAGCCTACATTATACAGTACTCTGTATTCACATATCATATTATACAAACATCAACATAACAAATATGCGTCGTTTCCTTGGATCTTTGAAAATGTTATACCTTAATTCACTGTACCCAATAATATTGCTTTTGTATTTTAAATTGGGATCATAGCAATCAGTGTTTTGGGTTGGAAATTGATTATGTGGTGTTTATTTCACTGTATTTAACTAATTTCAGAGTGCTTTTCTTGATTCTAGTTAGTGTAAATGAATCTCTAGATACTTTATTTATATGGGGCAAGGTTATTTTTTGTTATACGAAGTGTCTTTAAGTCGAAATATAACTTATATACATCTCATTGTGAAATTAATTTAGCTATTTTTTTTTTAGTTAATAGATGACATTGGCCGTTTGGGGGGCATTTGTTTTGTGTAAAAAATAAAATCAAGATTCCGTTCGCTATTTTGTTCATGAGACTTACCTGTCAGATATATATATAGCTGTATTCTCTGATAGTCCGACAGAATTTCAAAACTTACGACACACGCAGTGGGAGATCAGGTGGTTAGTACCCATTTCCGCCGCTGGGAGGCGGGTATCAGGAACCATTCCCATTTTCTATTCAGATTTTCTCTGTCGCCGGTACTGTCAACACTTGTTTTCAGTACCTCCGTCTTGGATTTCGGATAAAACTTGGTTGTCACTTGAGTATTTGTTTGACTTTTGGTTTTTTGACTTGGACTTGTGGCTAGGCATACGCTATTGTGGATTGTTTTGGATTTGGCTTTG
>NW_027100729.1:2025937-2047937 GCF_040412425.1 Macrobrachium rosenbergii
GGTATCTGGCTGAAGTGAGGTATATTTTTGAATCTTGAGATTAGTTGTGTAATAACCAGGTACTTGATACGCATCGTGACATTATATTGTTTGGTGCCCAGAGACCCGTGGAACAAAACAAAATATCACTCTGGTTTATGGTTTATACTGGTGGTGTTAGGGATATATTTTGATAGGAGAGTGACCACATAGTTATTTTTTGCTTTGAATTGTGAATTATTTAGTTGAGTAACTTAGAGAAAATGACTCTGTTCAATGTTCAGAGGTTTTTAGCAGCTCCTTCCATCCAAGAGTTATCTGAATCCAACCTGACTAAGGCACAATGGATTGCTAAGTAACCAATTGGTTCTTAGCCACGTAAAATAAGTGTAATCCTTCGGGCATGGAGAGCTGTTAATCAGGTGGTCTGGTAAAACTAAGCTATACTTACTTAGTAGCATGTGGGGGTAATGTGTCTAGTGGTATGATTAAGGCACAAATCAAATATATTGCAATCCAAGCGTTGATGGACTCTGGTAAAGTAGATGAAGAGTTAGGAGAGGCACAGGAATTGTTGAATGCAGCTGAGGCAGAATTTACAGATAAACATGAGCAAAGGAAAGAGAAAAGTGATGCAGAAGCAGAGCTTAGACGTATAGAAGCAGAAGAAAATTTGATTAAGCTGAGGATACAGGCTGAAAGAGAGAAAATGCAAGCAGAAAGAGAAAGAGAAGATAGAGAGAAAAGAGAAAGAAAGGAAAGAGAAGAAGAAAAAGCAGCAGAAGAAGAAAGAGAAAGAGCAAAAGAAGAAAGAGAAAGAGCAAAAGAGGAGAGAGAAAGAGCAAGACATGAAAGGGAGATGGAGTTAATAAAAGCTCGATCCACATTACCTGTAATACCGTCTAACCCTACTCAAGGTAATTCAGACCCTGTATTTGATGTAGTAAGAGTGCAGAAGTTAATTCCGAAATTTACAGAAGAAGCCCCAGATGAGTTTTTTGATCACTTTGAAAAAGTAGCTTCAGGTATGGGATGGCCAGAAGATAAATGGTCGGTCTTGTTACAGAGTGTTCTCATTGGTAAAGGAAGAAGTGCCTATTTAGCCTTATCAGCTGATCAGTGTAAAGAGTACAAGGTACTTAAACATAATGTGCTACAAGTTTACCAGATGACCCCTGAATATTATAATGAAAGATTCAGATCTTTGAGAAAGGATGACAAGATAACTTTCTTGGATTATGCTTACAAAGTAAGAAGATGTTTTAAACGATGGTTGGAGGCTGCTAAAGTTAAATCTATGGACGAACTTGAGGAGTTAGTAGTTCTAGAACAATATCTTAGAGGAATTCCTGAACACATAAGAGCCTATTTAAGAGAGAGAGAGGTTAAAAACTTGACAAAGCTGCTACATTGAGCGAAGATTTTAATATAATTTCTAGCAAAAGAAATTATAATGTCAAGTACCAGAACCAACAACGCACAGGTTTCAGATCTCATCCAAATTTCAGGAACATTACAACTGGAAATCCTTCTAGTGGCTATGCCAATACAAAGTCAGGTAACACCCTCAGCAATTAAATGTTAAATCCTCATCATCCAGTCAGTTTTCAAGACAGATACAGAAGACTAATGTTGTCTGCTACAAGTGTGGAAGAGTAGGACACTACAGTCGAGATTGTTATCAGACACAACAGCAGACCAAACCAGTTGGTCAAGTGGTTAAAGGTAACCAGGTGAAGCAAACTACGAAGAGCAGTGTGGGAACGACTGAGACTAAACAAGCAGAGTGTTTAGCAACCAGTGGAAATGTAACTTCAAGCAGTGAGTGGCTGAGCAGCTTGGAGGCTTTTAAGCCATATATCTATGAAGGTACGCTGACAACTCAAGGAGGAAGTGTGCAGGTACCAGTCAAGGTATTACGTGATACGGGGAGTAACCATAGTGTGGTAGTTCGTGGTGCTCACCCATTAGTTGGAGAAGAATCTCACCGGAGATTCAGTTATTTTGAAGGGTATAGGAGGAGAAGAGGTAACTCCTATATGCCGCTTGCATTTGTCCTGTGAATTGGTGACAGGAAATGTTGATTTTGCTGTAAAGGACTCACTAGCTGTTGAAGGTGTACATGTTTTACTGGGTAATGAAGTTGGTGGTGTACCATTTGTTCCTTGTCCTATAGTGACAGACAAACCATTAAGGGTTAGTCCTACTGTAGATTTAGAGAAGAAAAACCCCCACCTGTTTCCAAGTTGTGTAACTACCAGGAGTATGAAGAGAACTATGTCTGCAAGTGAAGATACTGAGGATTTACCTGCACCAGAAGAATCAAGTGAAGGATCTTTAAGCTTAGAAGAACTGTTCCAGGAAAGTGAAGTTTCCCCTAGTGTTAGTAATGAAGAGATTTCCCAAGAAGAAGAGGTTCCTGTTGTTATTGAAGAGACTCCGAGTAGTCAAAGAGTTCCTGAAGATAGTAGTGAAACTACAGAAGCAGAATTAGCAGATATGGAGAGTTCAACCCTTGAAGTTGGTCAAGTGACAAGAGAGAAGCTAATGAAACTGCAGAAGAGGGATACAACGTTGGCTGATTTGTTCTTCAGAGTTGTTGATCAAGAAGAGATGCAACAAACTCCTACCTGTTATTATCTAAAGGAAGGATTGCTAATGAGGAAGCATCGACCTGCAGATATACCAGGAAATGCTGAATGGGGTGAATATCATCAAATTTTGATTCCATATCCATTGAGGAAACAAGTTGTAGCAGTAGCGCACGAGTCTGGACATATGGGAATCAGGAAGACTGTTGAGAAGGTTATGAAGTATTTTTTCTGGCCTGGACTTCATAAGGACGTTAGCAAATTTTGCAGAATGTGTCACACATGCCAGATAGCTGGAAAACCGAATGAAACCATTCAGAAAGCACCCCTACATCCCATAGAAGTTAGAGGAGAACCCTTTAGCAAGGTAATTATAGATGTGGTTGGGCCACTTCCGAAAACAAAGAAAGGAAATGAATATCTATTAACATTAATGTGTCCAGTGACTAGGTATCCTGAGGCGATTCCTGTAAGAAGTATAAGTGCAAAGGTAATTGCTGAGAAGTTGGTGGAGTTTTTCTCCAAGTTTGGAATACCAGAAATTGTGCAAAGTGATAGAGGAACGAACTTTACTTCAAAATTATTCCAGGATGTGATGAACTTGTTAAGAGTAAAACAACAGTTATCAACTGCTTATCATCCAGAGACTCAAGGAGCCTTGGAAAGGTTCCACCAGACATTGAAAAGTATGTTAACTAAGTATTGTAATGAATCAGGAAGAGAATGGGATGCTGGTTTACCTTTAATGTTATTTGAAGTTAGGAATGCTTATCAAGAAAGCATGGGATGTTCACCAAATGAAATGATTTTTGGTCGAGACATTAGAGGTCCATTGAAGATTCTTGCAGAGAATTGGGAAGAAAATCAAGAGGAAATCCAAGGAGAATATGTGAAGAACTTGAGGAAAAGATTAAGAGAAATTAGAAAATTCTCTTTAGAAAATTTGAAAATAAGTCAAGAGAAAATGAAAAGGAAATATGATGCTAAAACTAAGCTAAGAAATTTTAGTATTGGACAGCAAGTTCTAGTGTTCTTACCAGTGAAAAGATTTCCCCTTACCAATAAGTTTCAAGGTCCTTATAGGATAATAGAGAAGTTAAGTGATCGAACTTATGTGATTGAAACACCAGGAAGAAGAAAACGACAGAGGAAGATACATGTGAATCTTTTGAAACCTTACTTCTCAGAGACTAAAACTGAAACAGTGTCAATAACACAAACAACTTCATCTACAGAGGACGATGACGGCTACGAATTAGGAGCTGAAAACAAGATGAACAATTCTTCAATATTAGAAAATTTGGAAGATAAACTAAAACATCTGAGTGTTGAGCAAAGTAGTGAATTAAGTGAAGTTATTCAAAGTTTCCCTGAAATTTTTGCAGATGTACCTAGGTGTACCAATCTGACAAAGCATGAGATAAAGATCAGAGAAGATGGAAAACCTTTTAAAATGAGAGCTTATCGCTTATCGCCTTTTCATCGAGATGTTTTGAAGAAAGAAGTTGAATATTTGTTGCAGCATGGATTAGCAGAACCCAGTTCAAGTCATTATAGTTCCCCTTGTGTGTTAGTGAAGAAACCAGATGGCTCATTTAGGATGTGTACTGATTATAGGAAACTGTATTCCATCAGTGTGGCTGACAATTATCCCTTGCCTCTTATTGATCAATTACTTGATAATATTGGGCAAGCCAAATTTGTTTCCAAGATAGACTTGTTGAAAGGATATTACCAAATTCCCTTAGATGAGAATGCTAAGTTGCTGTCAGCTTTCATTACTCCTTTTGGACTGTATCAATACACTGTTTTGCCGTTTGGTCTGATGAATGCACCTGCAACATTCCAGCGAGTGATGGATCAACTACTAGGATCAATAGAAGGAGTAGGTGTATACCTTGATGACATTGTGATTTATTCTAATACATGGGAAGAACATCTGAAGATATTAAGGAAAGTGTTCAAGAAACTTCGGGAAGCAGGACTAACAATCAACTTACAAAAAAGTGAGTTTGGAAAGGCAACTGTACAGTATCTAGGATTTGAAGTTGGAAAAGGCCTTCTCGCTCCTATTGACGCTAATGTAGAAGGTATCCGTAAGGCTACCCCTCCTGCTACGAGGAAACAGCTACAAAGATTTTTGGGCATGGCTGGATTTTATCGCCGATTCTGTCCAAATTTCTCAGCCGTAGTAGCTCCCTTAACTGACTTAACCAGTCCTAAAAGAAAGTTTGATTGGACTCCAGAATGTCAAGAATCATTTGAGAAGGTTAAAGCCATATTAACTTTAAGACCAGTGCTTCAAGCTCCAGACTTCAATAAAAAGTTCGTGATACAAGTTGATGCATCCGACTGTGGAATTGGAGCTGTTCTACTTCAAGAAGATGACAACAAAATCTTCCATCCAGTATGTTTCATGTCTTCAAAGTTGAAAAAGCACCAGAAAACTTACTCAACAATTGAAAAAGAAACATTAGCATTAATCACAGCATTGAAAAAAAAGTTTGAAGTGTATGTGAACCGACCTAGGAATGAAGAAATTTTAGTGTTGTCGGATCACAACCCAATCTCATTCATCAATAAGATGAAAAATAATATGAGACTGACCAGGTGGTCTTTATGCCTGCAACCGTATAATGTAAGTGTTAAACACATTTCAGGAAAAGATAATGTCATAGCAGATTATTTATCCCGTTGTGAATCGCTGGATTCAAACCCGGGATAAGTAATCTTCTCGGGGGAGGAATTTCATGATATTGCCTTGTAATATGTATATCCTCCTATAATTTTGACATATTTACTTTTTTCATGTGTTATGTTCAATGATAATGATTGTTGAAGTATCATATTTAGTTTCGCATCAGATCTCAAAACTACTAATGATAACTTGAGAGCGTAATTTAGAATTGTTAATACAATTTTAGTAGTAACTTAATTTGGAACGAATATCTTTCTTGGTAAAAGCGTAGTATGTGAACACGTGTGTGTGTCCACCAGGGCTTGTTTCATTTCAGTTGTCATCAGTTCAGATAAGAGTGAGCGCTTTGTTTTAGGTTAGCGATGACAGGTTTGCAAAACAAACGCTGATTCGTCCCATACGGGCTCGAGACGAGTGATTTCATGTTGTTACATGCGTTGTTCGAGTCACGTATGCCACTTGGAGAGAAAGAATACGTGTCCTGATCAATTACGTCATGTTTTGTAAGATTGCGTTCAAAACGTTTTGCTGGGATGACGTAACTTTCTTCTAGAAGCTTCTCCATTGTCTCTCGCACCCAAAACGCTTTAGTGACGTCACCTCCCTGCTTCTAGAACTTTTGTATCTCGTACCCAAAATGCTTTAATGACATCATGTAATTGTTTCACGTATTACTGGAATCCTCAAAATTTGTTTCATTCTGATTTCTGAGACCAGTCGATTTGGTTCCATCTCTCTCTCTCTCTCTCTCTCTCTCTCATTCCTGATTAGGAAGAGATTACTTTTAACGTAATTTTTTGTGGTCACTTTTAACATTAACTTTTGAGATCTGAATTTAGCAAAGTTATTTAGTTCGTAACGGCGCCTGGTA
Organism: Macrobrachium rosenbergii; assembly: GCF_040412425.1. Lineage (NCBI taxonomy): Eukaryota > Metazoa > Arthropoda > Malacostraca > Decapoda > Palaemonidae > Macrobrachium > Macrobrachium rosenbergii. The sequence continues at coordinate 2,032,077 of NW_027100729.1, forward strand.
AAAAAGTGTGTATTGTGTAACGCAGCTGCAGCAAGTAATTTACAGAGGTTTTCACAAGTTGTGTAAGGTAACGTGAAATTTTACTTATTGATACCATGGTATGATAAGTTAGGAGGTTATGGTATGATAAGTTAGGAGGTTATGGTGTGATAAGTTAGGAAATTTTGAACAAGTGAAATCATTATTGATAAATCTTACGTGTATTTTTGTGTGTATTTCTATTTACAGTTTCTTTATGTTTTCACATTTTTTATGTTTGTGATGTAACATTTATTTACATAGCATTGTAAATATTTCTTGGTAATTTAACATTGCATACTTAATTTAACATTGCATACTTAATTTAACATTGCATATTTGATTTCATTTATTGAGATTTTCTTTTTAAATCTTGAGTAATTCTTGATAGTTTAAATTTTGCTTGATTAATTTAAATTCCTGATAAAGTTTTTGTGAATTAGTTTTGTTTCATAATTTAATTCAAGAATTGATTAAGTGTTGTGTTATTTTCGAGTAATAGTGAATTTTTCAGATTGTGAATTCTAATTAATTGTGAATTTTAATTATAAACTTTGAATCTGAAAATAAATTTTTGTATTTAACATTTTTAGAAAAACAGTGTTTCATTTATTGATCACCAGTGAATAAGATTGATTGTGTGTGCATAAGGCAAAGTGTTAACATTTTTTGTTCTTTTAGTTTTGCTAAAGTGAATTAAGACCAGGGAAACAGTTAGAGTTTTTTGATGGAGTGATGCCCTTTTACTCTAGAAGATTTCTAGTTTAATTTTTGATATCTCACACATATTCTGATGAACTTAGTTTGATTTTTCAAGTGATTGATAAATAAGTTTTTTCTTAAGGGATCACTGTTACCTTTAGAGTATTCAGTCGTAACAATTAATGTTATGAGAGTTCAGGTACCTGGCTGAAGTGAGGTATATTTTTGAATCTTGAGATTAGTTGTGTAATAACCAGGTACTTGATACGCATCGTGACATTATATTGTTTGGTGCCCAGAGACCCGTGGAACAAAACAAAATATCACTCTGGTTTATGGTTTATACTGGTGGTGTTAGGGATATATTTTGATAGGAGAGTGACCACATAGTTATTTTTTGCTTTGTATTGTGAATTATTTAGTTGAGTAACTTAGAGAAAATGGCTCTGTTCGATGTTCAAAGGTTTTTAGCAACTCCTTCCATCCAAGAGTTATCTGAATCCAACCTGACTAAGGCACAATAAGCTGTAGGTCCCGTTGCTAAGTAACCAATTGGTTCTTAGCCACGTAAAATAAGTGTAATCCTTCGGGCCAGCCCTAGGAGAGCTGTTAATCAGCTCAGTGGTCTGGTAAAACTAAGCTATACTTACTTAGTAGCATGTGGGGGTAATGTGTCTAGTGGTATGATTAAGGCACAAATCAAATATATTGCAATCCAAGCATTGATGGACTCTGGTAAAGTAGATGAAGAGTTAGGAGAGGCACAGGAATTGTTGAATGCAGCTGAGGCAGAATTTACAGATAAACATGAGCAAAAGAAAGAGAAAAGTGATGCAGAAGCAGAGCTTAGACGTATAGAAGCAGAAGAAAATTTGATTAAGCTGAGGATACAGGCTGAAAGAGAGAAAATGCAAGCAGAAAGAGAAATAGAAGATAGAGAGAAAAGAGAAAGAAAGGAAAGAGAAAAAGAAAAAGCAGCAGAAGAAGAAAGAGAAAGAGCAAAAGAGGAGAGAGAAAGAGCAAGACATGAAAGGGAGATGGAGTTAATAAAAGCTCGATCCACATTACCTGTAACACCGTCTAACCCTACTCAAGGTAATTCAGACCCTGTATTTGATGTAGTAAGAGTGCAGAAGTTAATTCCGAAATTTACAGAAGAAGCCCCAGATGAGTTTTTTGATCACTTTGAAAAAGTAGCTTCAGGTATGGGATGGCCAGCGGATAAATGGTCGGTCTTGTTACAGAGTGTTCTCATTGGTAAAGGAAGAAGTGCCTATTTAGCCTTATCAGCTGATCAGTGTAAAGAGTACAAGGTACTCAAACATAATGTGCTACAAGTTTACCAAATGACCCCTGAATATTATAATGAAAGATTCAGATCTTTGAGAAAGGATGACAAGATAACTTTCTTGGATTATGCCTACAAAGTAAGAAGATGTTTTAAACGATGGTTGGAGGCTGCTAAAGTTAAATCTATGGGCGAACTTGAGGAGTTAGTAGTCCTAGAACAATATCTTAGAGGAATTCCTGAACACATAAGAGCCTATTTAAGAGAGAGAGAGGTTAAGAAACTTGACAAAGCTGCTACATTGAGCGAAGATTTTAACATAATTTCTAGCAAAAGAAATTATAATGTCAAGTACCAGAACCAACAACGCACAGGTTTCAGATCTCATCCAAATTTCAGGAACATTACAACTGGAAATCCTTCTAGTGGCTATGCCAATACAAAGTCAGGTAACATCCTCAGCAATTGAATGTTAAATCCTCATCATCCAGTCTGTTCTCAAGACAGATACGGAAGACTAATGTTGTCTGCTACAAGTGTGGAAGAGTAGGACACTACAGTCGAGATTGTTATCAGACACAACAGCAGACCAAACCAGTTGGTCAAGTGGTTAAAGGTAACCAGATGAAGCAAACTACGAAGAGCAGTGTGGGAACGACTGAGACTAAACAAGCAGAGTGTTTAGCAACCAGTGGAAATGTAACTTCAAGCAGTGAGTGGCTGAGCAGCTTGGAGGCTTTTAAGCCATATATCTATGAAGGTACGCTGACAACTCAAGGAGGAAGTGTGCAGGTACCAGTCAAGGTATTACGTGATACGGGGAGTAACCATAGTGTGGTAGTTCGTGGTGCTCACCCACAGTTGGAGAAGAATCTCACCGGAGATTCAGTTATTTTGAAGGGTATAGGAGGAGAAGAGGTAACTCCTATATGCCGCTTGCATTTGTCCTGTGAATTGGTGACAGGAAATGTTGATTTTGCTGTAAAGGACTCACTAGCTGTTGAAGGTGTATGTGTTTTACTGGGTAATGAAGTTGGTGGTGTACCATTTGTTCCTTGTCCTGTAGTGACAGACAAACCGTTAAGGATTAGTCCTACGGTTGATTTAGAGAAGAAAAACCCCCACCTGTTTCCAAGTTGTGTAACTACCAGGAGTATGAAGAGAACTATGTCTGCAAGTGAAAATAATGAGGATTTACCTGCACCAGAAGAATCAAGTGAAGGATCTTTAAGATTAGAAGAGCTGTTCCAGGAAAGTGAAGTTTCCCCTAGTGTTAGTAATGAAGAGATTTCCCAAGAAGACGAGGATCCTGTTGTTATTGAAGAGACTCCGAGTAGTCAAAGAGTTCCTGAAGACAGTAGTGAAACTACAGAAGCAGAGTTAGCAGATATGGAGAATTCAGCCCTTGAAGTTGGTCAAGTGACTAGAGAGAAGCTAATGAAACTGCAGAAGAGGGATACAACGTTGGCTGATTTGTTCTTCAGAGTTGTTGATCAAGAAGAGATGCAACAAACCTCCACCTGTTATTATCTAAAGGAAGGATTGCTAATGAGGAAGCATCGACCTGCAGATATACCAGGAAATGCTGAATGGGGCGAATATCATCAAATTTTGATTCCATATCCATTAAGGAAACAAGTTGTAGCAGTAGCGCATGAGTCTGGACATATGGGAATCAGGAAGAATGTTGAGAAGATTATGAAGTATTTTTTCTGGCCTGGACTTCACAAGGATGTTAGCAGATTTTGCAGAGAGTGTCACACGTGCCAGATAGCTGGAAAACCGAATGAAACCATTCAGAAAGCACCCCTACATCCCATAGAAGTTAGAGGAGAACCCTTTAGCAAGGTAATTATAGATGTGGTTGGGCCACTTCCGAAAACAAAGAAAGGAAATGAATATCTATTAACATTAATGTGTCCAGTGACTAGGTATCCTGAGGCGATTCCTGTAAGAAGTATAAGTGCAAAGGTAATTGCTGAGAAGTTGGTGGAGTTTTTCTCCAAGTTTGGAATACCAGAAATTGTGCAAAGTGATAGAGGAACGAACTTTACTTCAAAATTATTCCAGGATGTGATGAACTTGTTGGGAGTAAAGCAACAGTTATCAACTGCTTATCATCCAGAGACTCAAGGAGCCTTGGAAAGGTTCCATCAGACATTGAAAAGTATGTTAACTAAGTATTGTAATGAATCAGGAAGAGAATGGGATGCTGGTTTACCTTTAATGTTATTTGAAGTTAGGAATGCTTATCAAGAAAGCATGGGATGTTCACCAAATGAAATGATTTTTGGTCGAGACATTAGAGGTCCATTGAAGATTCTTGCAGAGAATTGGGAAGAAAATCAAGAGGAAATCCAAGGAGAATATGTGAAGAACTTGAGGAAAAGGTTAAGAGAAATTAGAAAATTCTCTTTAGAAAATTTGAAAATAAGTCAAGAGAAAATGAAAAGGAAATATGATGCTAAAACTAAGCTAAGAAATTTTAGTATTGGACAGCAAGTTCTAGTGTTCTTACCAGTGAAAAGATTTCCCCTTACCAATAAGTTTCAAGGTCCTTATAGGATAATAGAGAAGTTAAGTGATCGAACTTATGTGATTGAAACACCAGGAAGAAGAAAACGACAGAGGAAGATACATATGAATCTTTTGAAACCTTACTTCTCAGAGACTAAAACTGAAACAGTGTCAATAACACAAACAACTTCATCTACAGAGGACGATGATAGCTACGAATTGGGAGCTGAAAACAAGATGAACAATTCTTCAATATTAGAAAATTTGGAAGATAAACTAAAACATCTGAGTGTTGAGCAAAGTAGTGAATTAAGTGAAGTTATTCAAAGTTTCTCCGAAATTTTTGCAGATGTACCTAGGCGTACCAATCTGACAAAGCATGAGATAAAGATCAGAGAAGATGGAAAACCTTTTAAAATGAGAGCATATCGCTTATCACCTTTTCATCGAGATGTTTTGAAGAAAGAAGTTGAATATTTGTTGCAGCATGGATTAGCCGAACCCAGTTCAAGTCATTACAGTTCTCCTTGTGTGTTAGTGAAGAAACCAGATGGCTCATTTAGGATGTGTACTGATTATAGGAAACTGAATTCCATCAGTGTGGCTGACAATTATCCCTTGCCTCTTATTGATCAATTACTTGATAATATTGGGCAAGCCAAATTTGTTTCCAAGATAGACTTGTTGAAAGGATATTATCAAATTCCCTTAGATGAGAATGCTAAGTTGCTGTCAGCTTTCATTACTCCTTTTGGACTGTATCAATACACTGTTTTGCCGTTTGGTCTGATGAATGCACCTGCAACATTCCAGCGAGTGATGGATCAACTCCTAGGATCAATAGAAGGAGTAGGTGTATACCTTGATGACATTGTGATTTATTCTAATACATGGGAAGAACATCTGAAGATATTAAGGAAAGTGTTCAAGAAACTTCGGGAAGCAGGACTAACAATCAACTTACAAAAAAGTGAGTTTGGAAAGGCAACTGTACAGTATCTAGGATTTGAAGTTGGTAAAGGCCTTCTCGCTCCTATTGATGCTAATGTAGAAGGTATCCGTAAGGCTACCCCTCCTGCTACGAGGAAACAGCTACAAAGATTTTTGGGCATGGCTGGATTTTATCGCCGATTCTGTCCAAATTTCTAGCCGGAGTAGCTCCCTTAACTGACTTAACCAGTCCTAAAAGAAAGTTTGATTGGACTCCAGAATGTCAAGAATCATTTGAGAAGGTTAAAGCCATATTAACTTTAAGACCAGTGCTTCAAGCTCCAGACTTCAATAAAAAGTTCGTGATACAAGTTGATGCATCCGACTGTGGAATTGGAGCTGTTCTACTTCAAGAAGATGACAACAAAATCTTCCATCCAGTATGTTTCATGTCTTCAAAGTTGAAAAAGCACCAGAAAACTTACTCAACAATTGAAAAAGAAACATTAGCATTAATCACAGCATTGAAAAAGTTTGAAGTGTATGTGAACCGACCTAGGAATGAAGAAATTTTAGTGTTGTCGGATCACAACCCAATCTCATTCATCAATAAGATGAAAAATAATATGAGACTGACCAGGTGGTCTTTATGCCTGCAACCGTATAATGTAAGTGTTAAACACATTTCAGGAAAAGATAATGTCATAGCAGATTATTTATCCCGTTGTGAATCGTTGGATTCAAACCCGGGATAAGTAATCTTCTCGAGGGAGGAATTTCATGATATTGCCTTGTAATACGTATATCCTCCTATAATTTTGACATATTTACTTTTTTCATGTGTTATGTTCAATGATAATGATTGTTGAAGTATCATATTTAGTTTCGCATCAGATCTCAAAACTACTAATGATAACTTGAGAGCGTAATTTAGAATTGTTAATACAATTTTAGTAGTAACTTAATTTGGAACGAATATCTTTCTTGGTAAAAGCGTAGTATGTGAACACGTGTGTGTGTCCACCAGGGCTTGTTTCATTTCAGTTGTCATCAGTTGAGATAAGAGGGAACGCTTTGTTTTAGGTTAGCGATGACAGGTTTGCAAAACAAACGCTGATTCGTCCCATACGGGCTCGAGACGAGTGATTTCATGTTGTTACATGCGTTGTTCGAGTCACGTATGCCACTTGGAGAGAAAGAATACGTGTCCTGATCAATTACGTCATGTTTTGTAAGATTGCGTTCAAAACGTTTTGCTGGGATGACGTAACTTTCTTCTAGAAGCTTCTCCATTGTCTCTCGCACCCAAAACGCTTTAGTGACGTCACCTCCCTGCTTCTAGAACTTTTGTATCTCGTACCCAAAATGCTTTAATGACATCATGTAATTGTTTCACGTATTACTGGAATCCTCAAAATTTGTTTCATTCTGATTTCTGAGACCAGTCGATTTGGTTCCATCTCTCTCTCTCTCTCTCTCTCTCTCTCTCATTCCTGATTAGGAAGAGATTACTTTTAACATAATTTTTTGTGGTCACTTTTAACATTAACTTTTGAGATCTGAATTTAGCAAAGTTATTTAGTTCGTAACGGCGCCTGGTAAAAAAGTGTGTATTGTGTAACGCAGCTGCAGCAAGTAATTTACAGAGGTTTTCACAAGTTGTGTAAGGTAACGTGAAATTTTACTTATTGATACCATGGTATGATAAGTTAGGTAGTTGTGGTATGATAAGTTAGGAAATTTTGAACAAGTGAAATCATTATTGATAAATCTTACGTGTATTTTTGTGTGTATTTCTATTTACAGTTTCTTTATGTTTTCACATTTTTTATGTTTGTGATGTAACATTTATTTACATAGCATTGTAAATATTTCTTGGTAATTTAACATTGCATACTTAATTTAACATTGCATACTTAATTTAACATTGCATATTTGATTTCATTTATTGAGATTTTCTTTTTAAATCTTGAGTAATTCTTGATAGTTTAAATTTTGCTTGATTAATTTAAATTCCTGATAAAGTTTTTGTGAATTAGTTTTGTTTCATAATTTAATTCAAGAATTGATTGAGTGTTGTGTTATTTTCGAGTAATAGTAAATTTTTCAGATTGTGAATTCTAATTAATTGTGAATTTTAATTATAAACTTTGAATCTGAAAATAAATTTTTGTATTTAACATTTTTAGAAAAACAGTGTTTCATTTATTGATCACCAGTGAATAAGATTGATTGTGTGTGCATAAGGCAAAGTGATAAACAAGTTTTGTTCTTTTAGTTTTGCTAAAGTGAATTAAGACCAGGGAAACAGTTAGAGTTTTTTGATGGAGTGATGCCCTTTTACTCTAGAAGATTTCTAGTTTAATTTTTGATATCTCACACATATTCTGATGAACTTAGTTTGATTTTTCAAGTGATTGATAAATAAGTTTTTTCTTAAGGGATCACTGTTACCTTTAGAGTACTCAGTCGTAAAAATTAATGTTATGAGAGTTCAGGTATCTGGCTGAAGTGAGGTATATTTTTGAATCTTGAGATTAGTTGTGTAATAACCAGGTACTTGATACACATCGTGACAATACATATACATTAAGCATAGTCTATAGAAACATTTGTGCTCTGGAGTGAGAGTTGTAATTTTCAACCTTATGGTAGGGGGACGTAAGGAGGAAAATTCTCTGGTACACACGCTGCACCTGCTTCAACGTTGTCATGAGAGAGAGAGAGATGGAAGTTCCTCCTTCCTCCCTTCCTCTTTCTCTCTCTCTCTCTCTCTCTCTCTCTCTCTCTCTCTCTCTATCGCTTGCTTTTACTGTACATTCGAGTTAAAATTTCCAGAGCTGAATGAATGCCCGCCGTTAAAGAGATGATATTTCGTAACTGTTCGTGAAACGGGTTGAGGGAGGTTTGTGGTAGGGAGGGTGGGAGGGGTTGCTCGGAGGGATGGGGGCCCGGGGATGCCAGCCTCACCAGGCCCAACTTCCACTGTCTTCCAGGCTCCAGCCTTGCGTTAGTGTATCTCTAGACTTTGTGAGAATTGGATGTAGTTCGTTGGCCCAAGCCCGGTGTGTAGGATACGGTAACGTATTAAGTGGCTTTATTGTTTCATCATATGTATATATATACACCTTGTATGTATATATGCACATACATTGATATATATATATATATATATATATATATATATATATATATATATATATATATATATATATATATATATATATATATATATATATGCATAGTATATGCATTATATACATTATTTTAAGGACGTTCGAATATGTTCATTCTCAGGGCTAACTCCAACCACGTGGTTAATCCTGAAATTGTAGCACCTTTTTGGATTAGAGGATTAAATGCCTCCTTCGGTAGGATGGGAAACATGTTTAGGTATTATCTAGAGTCCCTACACACACACACACACACTCAAATTTATCCCTTCCCTCCCCCCCACGCCACCACATCCCTCCCTCCAAGGTCCAGACCCACCAAAATGTCCAGTATTTTTTTTATTGTCATTTTTGATAATACGTCTTGTTATCATCACTGTTTTATTATTAGAATGATTCCTGAAGCATTTTGTAGCATACTTTGTATTGAGAGAGAGAGAGAGAGAGAGAGAGAGAGAGAGAGAGAGAGAGAGAGAGAGAGAGAGAGAGAGAGAGAGAGAGAGATTCTCCTCCCGAGAATCAGTCCTATAAGTGTTCTCGTATTCAAATTCTGACATAGGAAATGTTTATGACTGAGAATACGACCGTACAGGCCTATGTATGAATGCATGTATGTTTGTATGTATGTATGCATGTATGTATGCATGTATGTGTATGTATGTATGTGGCGTGGCTGCATGAAACCTCATTCCCTAGCAACATAACTAGAACAGATTATATATATATATATATATATATATATATATATATATATATATATATATATATATATATATATATATATATATATATATATATATATATTTATATATATATTTCAGAAAATATGGCTGCTACAATTTTAAAGGACACATATATGCATTTCATAGCTTCAATGCTTTAAGATGTGATGGAAGAATTTTTGGAGCGAGATGGTACTGACAGAGGCCGTCAGTTGTAAAATCTTTGTGTTCAGCAAATAGTTTGATTCCTCAGCTATCTGCGTGAGAACCTCAGCAATATTGCCGGTCAGGTGATCTCCGAAGTGTTATGTATATTCGTGAGTACGTGCGTTAATTTGATCTAGATTATGCTAAAATCTGCCCTAAAAGTGAGTTTGATCGTTCATTAACGTGATAGAACTGCAGTTGTCTAGACGTAGCTTTGGAGAGGATCCAGGCTTTGAATCGGCAGATAAGGTAGAGTTTGAAATCTCTGTTTTTATGGGAGGAAATTGAACTTGTGATTTTTACCATGATTTTCTGATCATTATGAACTTTTGAACTGGTGTGGGAGATTTAATATGAATATTCATACCTCTTTTATATTATTATTTTGTTATGTTACGTTTGCCATATCTTGGCTATGCATTTTACACTTTCCATTATTGTGTTTTGCATTTCATATATTTTTGGGAGTTTTCTATCATGTTTAATTCTTCCGACAGATGTCTGTGGACAGTGTGGACTGGTTCGAATAACATGTGGTAGACTGTTTTTTTGACATGACTTTAGTTATTGATTTGGGGAGTATGTGTGAGTTTGGATATTTTCAGGCTATTAGCCATAGTGAGACTTCTTTAATCAGAAGTGTTTTGCAGTTTAGAGTTTAGTTATCTGACTCGATAATTCATTTATTATGCATTTTAATCTTTGCTTTGTTTTATTCATTTCTTGTTGGGTTATTTGAATAATAAACCTATTTTTGTAGAAACTATTGCGTTTCTTTAAATAGTCCATTCAATTGCTTGGTGAGAATGAGTGAGATTCGGGTGGGTGAACTTCGGAAAATGGTGAGAGAGAGAGAGAGAGAGGGAGAGAGAGAGGGAGGAGAAAAAAAGGATGCAAGTGTTATCGTGAGCGAACCTTCATACGCTTTTTCCTGAAGAAAGATTGTAGAGCACGTTACGTACACTTTCAAAAAAGTGTTAATTCTGTTTCCTTGTAACAGAGTTAAATGGTGGCAGCGGTGTCTCGTGATTTTAAATGGTGGCAGCATGATTTTAATGTCTTTAATGATGGCGAAAGAGGGAGATTACTAATAGACTAATTGGTAACGTTGATGCCCAAGGCATAGCCGACCTCACCTAAGGCGACGAGTCAGTGTTGAATGACTGAGTGGGTCGTGATTACGTGTATACACGGGTGATTACGCGCTAATACGGGGAATCTTTGTTTTTTTCCGTCTCTATTCGAGTACTGGGAGTGGGGAGTTGTGAAATAGATCTGGATGATCTCTAGAGCAATTTTGGGGTTAACAAAATACCCAAATAAGTGTGAATAGTGGCGATTGTGAGTTAATTACGCAAATGATGATTCAACAAGATTCGCGCTGGTTTTTTTTTTGCTTCGTCTTCGAGTGGGTGACGTCACAGGTTAGCAAGTAGAGTGATAGGTGCTCCGTTTTCTGTTTCAAATTGGTAAGTACCCCATTCTCGTAAGTTGCGCAGAACGCTGTTTTCTGTTCTTCTTTTAGAGGGGGTAACTTTTACCTTTCTCTAGTGTTCCTTTTGGTTTCTTTTTATATTTGTTACGCTCAGGGCGTGTGATTACTCACAAAATGCCGGACGATGCAGCAAGCACATCCCAATCAGTTGTGGTGCATAAAGTGACGAGCGTTAGCGCGGGAATTAGTAATTTTAAAGGGTTAGTTGATGGGAAGCCAACCCAAAATATAGAAACTTTCATTGAGTCAGTGAACAATTATCTGAATTCCAAGAAAATTACGAATGGTGCTGAAGCTTTAACAGAGGCTAAATCATTTCTGGATTTAGATAAAGGAGATATTGGGAAACGAGCACGCAGTTTCGGGTTCAGAAGGTGTAAAACTTGGAATGAACTGCAGAAATTTCTACGAGCTACTTATGGCGGAGTTCAACGTGAATGCGCAGTTCGGAATTTGCGAGAGTTTCTCAAAATAAAGAAGGGCAATGATTCACTAGTCACATACAGTGCGAATTTATTTGATGCAGTAGTTGAATTAAAGAAATCTATAACAGGTTCTCCATGGGTAACTGGAAATAATATCTCCTTAGATAATTTTGAAAGATTGTTACACTTTGCTTGCCTTTTAACGTCGGTCCCAGATGTAATTGTAGATAGTTTTGATAAGAGAATTGATCAGGATACAGATGAATCCTTTTGTTTGCACAGATTAATAAAAATCTATCAAAATGCCCGACACTGGACAGTACTTTTGTACAGGGAGGTGCAAAGATGTCAGCTGCGGTTTCGAAACCACAGAATAATGATAGTCGCTCGCATTCGGGAAATGATGCAACAGCGAAGACATGTGCACGAGTAGAATCGAAGAAAATTCCAGAGAGATCAGTCACAACGATACGTTGTTTTAATTGTGATAAACTAGGACATAGTAAAGCAAATTGCAGAGTGAGATATTGTTCAGTTTGCAAATCTTCAGATCATGGATGGAGATTTTGCCCAGCCACGAAGAATAGAGAATATTCAGGGAAGTCACGGGGAGGTTTTTCTAGATATGACAGGAGAATTCCACATGATGCAAGTTCTAGATACACAAAGGAACAGCAGAATTTTCACAAGATAAGTTCGAAAACGGACACAGGATAATGAGTAATCAGGTCTTAGAGTCAACAGAACCTAGGCCGATTGTACGTGGATTCTCTAATGGCAATGAAATTTTTGTTTTCATTGATTCTGGTAGCTCAGTTAACTTAGTAAATGCTGACTTTTTTCATTCGAAATTTCCAGAGTGCAAATTAGTCCCTTCTAGTGAGACAGTGTGTGATGTACAAGCGAGGAAACTGAATATTTTAGGTTCGTCATTTCTTACGCTTTGTATCGGCGGAAAGACAATAGTAGAATCATTTTTGGTCATAGAAGGATTAGCCTTAGGTGAAATGGTTTTGCTAGGACACCCTTCTTGCATGCGACATAACATCAACATTCTTACGGGAGTTCAGGGGATTACAATAGGTGAGTCAGGTTGTTTTGTTCCATATATACACAGGAAAAAAACTTGTGAGAAACCTAAGACACAGTCGGAGACATGTGTAACACATTCATTAGAGAGTGAAGATATTCCGCAAAGATCTTTCAAAGGATTTTTGTTGGAAGATATTGAATTGCAACCGCGAGTTCCTACATTGGTTAAAGTGTCGCTGAAAGAGAAAAAGTTTCCTTCTCAAGTGTGCGTTGTTGAGGGAACCGAGAAATTCAAAGACGTTGTGAGTACGGTGTCAGTGAATGAAATTACAGTCGCAGGCGTGACTTCAGTAGAATGAGTCAGCTATCAAGACTCAGTGAAAAAATATCACAAGGGTACTTATGTAATTGATTTTGAAGAGTTTAATGAAGAACATAAACTAGTGAGTTTTTGTGGAGACGGGAATATGTTTCCTAACGAGGAGCAACAGTTCCGAAGTCAGGTTCTACATGAACATTTGGCTAAAGTTGATTATCCTGAGTATTCAGATAAAGTAGAGAAAGTGTTGAAAGAATATCTAGATATCATTGCTTTGAAGGGAGATAAATTAGGAGTTACAGATGTTTTAGAACATTCAATCCGCCTAGAAAAGGGGACAAATCCTATATATGTTCCAGCATATCGAATTCCTTTTAAGATCAGAGAAGAAGTAGAAAAAGAAGTTCAGAAGTGGGAGTCGGAAGGCATTATTAGACCGTCCAATTCTCCGTTTAATTTTCCTTTGCTTGCAGTTCCTAAGAAAGACGGTAGTATCAGAGTTTGTGTAGATTTTCGTAAATTGAATGAAAAAACATGCCCAGATAGATATCCGGTAGCTTGTTTGCCTGATTTGTTTATTGAGATCGGTGGCAAGAATATATATTCATCTATAGATCTTATGCAAGGGTTTTTACAGGTTCCCCTTTGTGAGAGTAGCCGTAAATATACAGCATTTTCGGTACCAAAGGGACATTACGAGTTTAATAGGATGCCTTTTGGATTACAAGGGTCCCCAATAACATTTACTAGACTGGTTAACACAGTACTTCATGGCTTGTTAGGAAAGTCGGTGTTTGTGTACATGGATGACATTCTCATATGCACAGATACAATTGAAGAACATCTAAGGGTGTTAAAAGAAGTCCTCAAGCGATTACGGTTCGCTGGATTAAAGGTCAAATTGGCAAAATGTGAGTTTCTGAAGAGAAAAATTGTCTATTTAGGACATGTTATCTCTAAAGAGGGAGTTAGAGTGAATGATGAGAAAGTTAAAGCCATTGTGAATTTTCCAGTTCCCAAAACCAGGAAACAAATTCGTTCGTTCCTAGGTATGTCGGGTTTCTTTCGCCGTTTTGTGCGGAATTTTTCTACAATAGCGTCTCCATTGACAGAGTTGTTACGAGAAGACGTTAAGTTTGTTTGGGGTGATAGTCAACAATTAGCTTTTGAGAAGCTTAAGAACGCTTTGGTGAACCCACCAGTTTTGAAGTTTCCAGATTTTAGTCAACCGTTCACCTTAGTGACTGACGCGAGTCAGGAAGGTGTTTGATGCAGAAATTTGAGGGGAAATTACACCCAATTGCTTTTTATAGCAGAAAGTTCAAAACGCGTGGTAGTAACGAAAGGCTGATGTCAGTTGTGGACAAGGAGGCTTTCGCAGTCGTCTCTAGCCTTGTTCATTTTAAGATGTTGTTGTTGGGAAATAAAGTTGAGATTTTTACAGATCATCAACCGTTGTTAGAGCTTTTTAATAAGCCAAATTTGTCGCCCAAGAGAGCACGTTGGTTCCTAACATTGAGAGATTTTGATGCAAACCTCAAATACATTGAAGGTAAGCATAATGTAGTTGCAGATGCATTGAGCAGATACTTTCCGGTCGAGGATGAGGAAATACACACCGAATCCTGTGTGGGAGAAGAGAGTAAATATTTGGTGTCTAATGTCTCTGATATTAGTAGTTCCTACGTTCCTACAGTGCATACTTCGGGGAGAAATAGTGAGTCGGCAGTCTCGGGAGAGATTGTTATTCGTGATAGTGAGAGTAACGCAGTGTGTTATATTACGGGTGAAAATGTCACTTGGGACATAGGCTTGCTGGAACAAAAGCAAGATGAAGATAAATTGTTGTCAGATGCTAAGGCATTTCTTAGGGGAGTTTCACCGAAGAAAGGGTATAAGTTGCCTTTTTCTGGTCTAGAGTTGGAGAATAATTTATTGGTGAGGAAAGTTAAGTATAACTTGCGAAGTACTCGAAGCATGGGTGAGATTACACAAATCATCGTGCCAGAGAGTCTAGTACCACAAGTTCTAGACATTGTACATTGTAAATTTGGTTCTCCTCATTTAGGTGTGGACAAGACGTATGAAAACGTCAGGTCAAAGTTCTTTTGGAAAAATATGTTTTCCGCAGTAGAAGCCTTTGTGAAGAAGTGCGCTATTTGCAATGCGAATAAGCCAGCGACGACAGTGTCGTGTCGTTTGGGTTCATATCCCATACCACATAGGCCGTTTCAGAGAGTGCATATGGATATTCTGGGTAACTTCTCAGAGTCCGCTTATGGTTATAGACATTTATTAGTAGTTGTTGATGAGTTGACTCGCTTTGTCGAGATTTTCCCACTGAAATACAAATCAGCTGAGGAAGTTGCTATAGCGTTCTTTAAGGGGATAATTTGTCGATATGGTGTTCCTGAATGTCTGATCACAGACAATGGTAGGGAGTTTATTAATAAGACTTTAGATGGTCTTGCCAGTTTGTTGGGGATAAAGAAAGTATCTATAATCCCGTATAGACCTGAAGCAAATGGGTTGTGTGAGAGGGCGAATCGGAAAGTAATCGAAGCTTTGCGCATGACGGTGGGTGGTTTCGATACACATTGGGACAGATCGTTGGATGAAGTGCGATATAGTATCAATACTATGATGAATGACACAATTAAGATATCTCCAGCAGAAGCTTTGTATGGGTACAAGTTGAAAGGACCTTTTGATTTGTTACCAGAGCGAGTTCAAGGTGATGTTACAGTCACTTCGTTGATAATTACAGCGAGAGAAAGATTTGCACGTATCAGTAAAGAACTTGAACTTAGTTCGTGCGCAATGGTAGAGAAAAGTAACGCGAAATCGAGGGGAGTAGCTTTTTCGATGGGTGATAGAGTGTTTGTTAAAGTGAATGTTCGGAATGATCTGAATTATAAATTAAGTCCGAAGTTCCACGGACCTTTTGAGATTGTAGAGATCAAAAGAGGGAATAGATTTGTAGTTAAAGATGTAAACACTGGAGTGACGAAATTGACTCATATTTCGAAGTTG
>NW_027100729.1:2048437-2070937 GCF_040412425.1 Macrobrachium rosenbergii
GGTAACCCTTGTTCGATTGTTTCTGTTGGCGAGACGGTTGGAATTGGAACAGCGAAGTGGTCGTATAGGCAATACCAGCTCATCAGAGACTCCATTGGTGCCATGGCTCTCAGCTATAGCAACATCATTCATCTGGAATAAAAGAGAGGCGGGAGCAGCATCAGGGGTCTCACAGTCACCAGAAACATGAAGCTTAAAATCGTCGACAAAGTGGCCAATAATCAGCGAACGAACAAAATTATGCTCAACAGTGAAGGTTTTGTTCCCTTCAAAAGCACACCCGCTTCTCATAGCAGCCCCTTCCACTAAGCGACGAACACAACATCTCCACTCTTATACTGTATACGACAGAGGCACCATTCCAGTTGATGTTGTGACCTGGAGCGAACGAATGAGAAACCAGGGCATTCATTATTCGGTGCATGGAACTCTTAGGCCCTACGATGTTCACAAAGTCTTACATCCAAACCCTGCCCCCAACTTTCTCCATAGTATTTTTGAAGGCAATTGGCACAGGGGATTTGGTAAATGCCACGTGTTTTCCTAATTATATTACTATTATTATCATTACACACTATCCTATTTCTAACTGTATTTTTAAATTCAAAGGCAATTTGAACATTCTTTTGATAAGCATTTGCAAGATGACGGGTATTTTCCAATTTCGGATTATAAGCAATGGAGAAATGCTTACTATTTTTGACCACATTAGGATTACCTGCTGCACTCGTACCGTGATATATTCGTTTTGCTTTGGAGACAGCTTGTTCTATAATGTGAGCGGGATACTTCAAACCCTTAAAAACATGCAAGATATGTTGAAGGTCAAGTTTTAATAATTCCACATCACAAATACGAAGGGCCCTAAGACAGAAGTTGACAAAATTATTCGTTTTTATTCTCAACGAATGAAAAGAATAGAAATGAATGTACCCCTCTTACAAAACACGGAAAATTTAAATCTATTACTTACGTTATCTCTAATAACCAAAACATCCAAAAATGCAAGTTTATTGTCTTCCTCCAATTCAACAGTAAATTTAACAAATGGAACATTGCTACTGGCAAGGTCAACCAAGTGTTGCAGCCGTGTGTCGTCCCCTTTAAAAGGAATAAAAATACCATCAACAAATCTGACCCAGACCAGTGGTTTAATGTGCGGATCACAACGTTCTAAAAGACTTTTCTCCACGAACTCCACGCACAGATTGGACAGAATGGGCGGTAATTTTGAGCCCATGGACACACCAAACAATTGCTTATATCAAACATCATTATTAAAATAAAAATAATTAGTACATGCTCACAGTCTTACTTATGCCAAAAAAGGCTCTAATTGGATGGGATGTGTAAATGATCACCTAAAAATTGTTCTCTAAGGTTATCCAAAACCTACTGTGACATCCAAGATGACCATTCTGCAATCGGTGTCAAAGTTGTTCCTTACCCTCTCCATAAAGTCGTAGGAGTGGATCAAATGGGACTTGGAGATTTTACCAACAAAACCACCTAGAATCGATGCTATTATAGCCATTCTGCTCAATAGTCTTTAAGGGTATTGCAGGTCAAGTTGCTACAATGGGTCTTATCGGACACCAAGGTTTGTGTATTTCTGGACTCCCGTAGAAATATGGGAATGACGGGTTTTTGATGAAATCTTGGATAAAACAGTGGCCTTCTTCTGCGGATCAGGAATAGATTTTGCTATTTTCCTTAGAGACCTATTAAAGTCTTGTTGAAGCTTAGTGACTGTGGGAGGGGGAGACAATTTCATACGTATTAGTACATCACTTAGAAGAGAATTTACCTTTCTTATATACTGTAGTCCTCTGTATCCAGCGCCACCGTGCCGGCCCCCTTATCCGCCTTCAAGACCCTAATCTGTTGGTTCTTGGACAAAGCAACTAAGGCTTCTATGACTTTTAGGCAAAACATCTGTATTTCCAGAAATTACATTATCCACCACTAACCCTTTTAAATAATTCAACTTTAAATAGGGTTATTAAAAATAAAGAAATTATTACCAGAGATTGAATCCAGAAAGTCATTCTCAGTTGTGCCTACACAAAAACCCATACCTAAATTTAAGACTTCAAGTTGCTCTTTATGAAACACAGCAGAGGGTAAATTGACCACTTTGTCAGACGAATAATCCCATTTGGAATTTTGCAACAAGTTGTTCAATTTGTCATTTAAAGCAGACCTGTGCGAGACAGCCCTAGCATGAGCTACCTCACCTGCTCTTCTCCTGGCACCTTCTAACAAATTGGACTGGAGAAGATCCTTAAGAGCTCTAGAAGACTGCGGAGTTCTTTATGACACATTTCAACCTCCCATTTAGCTTTCTCGATGACTCTTGGAGATATAAACTGACGTGCTCTGGAAACTCCTGCCCAGAGAAGTTATCCAACTTTGTACATAAATATTTTTAACACCATAGTGGCTTTTAATTCTCATTATTATTTTTATTATCATAGTGCCTACTTCACAGCAGTGAATAAGGATTCTGGTCATTAGTCAACTGTTGTGGTTTGCAAACCAGAGCAGAATAGGCAAGGGCTACCGCCTTCATCCATCAAGACTTGGTGAGAACTGGAAGACTCTTCAACACCCTCTGAAGCCAACCTCTCTAAGAGGAAAAGGTCAAATAGGAAAACTTGGGCCTGGATATAACCTTCTTCCCAAAATCTGGGAATCGATTTTCCTCAAATAATAAATGGTTTCTTCAGCTAACTGATATTCTATTTTTTTGTGAGCTATTGGTAGTGATAAGTTCATAGATAATCCTTACAAACGCCTTTCTTTTGACTCTCTGTCTTCACTTTAAATTGATCTTCTCAAATCAAATTCCACTATAAGGTAAACCAAAATGTCGTGGCGGGTGAGAGGACGGTTTTCCCGGACTATATCGTTCGCAGTTAAGATCCCTTTGGTCATTTTACCCTTAAGGAAACTGACCTCCTTAATTAAGCCTAAAATCTCAGCGGTAAAGGCGGATTAAGCACACAGAGGGAGTGTTCGCTCCGTATTTATCCCGGATTTTGCTTTCGTTTCTTCTAAATGTGACCTTGAGTATCCTTTGCGCGTGTGTGTTTGTGTGCGCATATAGACCGATGCCAAATCAAATATTCCCAATCATGTTGTAATATATGAAGGTAGCATAAGTTATACAACGTAAATATAATTGGTTCCTGATTCATTTTTGCCGATTATTTCCACTTGTATAATTTATGTATATTTATGCCGCTCGCTCTCTCTCATATGCATACAGTAAAAGACATTCTCACACACACACACACACACACACACACACACACACACACATATATATATATATATATATATATATATATATATATATATATATATATATATATATATATATACATAAACAAATGGGAGAGCTTCTGCGAGCTTGGAATTTGCAAACATATATAGTTAAATTAACACAAAACTAAGTATATATAAATTAAGTGTGGACGTTCAGTAGGCCTATGGAAATACAGAGGCTTGGAAGAATAGAGAGCTTTTCAGAGGAAAGTCGAGTCAATAGGGATCGCCCAGAAGTATATGACTCCCAGGAGACAATAACGGACCCACGAATTAAAAGGGGTAACAGATAATGGTAGGACACTTTTAATGGTAGGGCATTTGGCATCGTGGGGGACAACGATTTAAATCGGCATGAAGGAACCGATAGGGTATAGTATACACACAAACGTATATAAAGAACAGCTAAAATGCAAATGAATCGCTTCGTCTTTGAAAATCGGTTCAAATCCCAGCTACTCCCGAACATCCCTCCTTCATCAGTCATCGTCATGGACAATGCCTCCTACCATTCTGTTGCTACTGACAAGCCACCGACGACAGCTGATAAAAAAAAAAATGCAATAAAAGAATGGCTAATCAAGAAAGGGGCAGATTTGACAGACGACATGCGGAAGTGTGAGTTGCTGCAATTGGTGAAGATTCATTCTGCACGAACAGAAAAAGAATATGTCATTGATAAGCTGGCTCGTGAACATGGCCACAGGGTCGTCAGGCTTCCTCCGTACCACTGCCAATATAACCCTATAGAACTGATTTGGGGCAGGTCAAAATTGTCTCTCAGAGAAATAATTTTAAAATGGCGGATTTAAGACCGTTATTGCAAGAAGCCATTCAAAAGGTCACTAAAGAAAACTGGGCTAATGCTATAAAGCATGTGAAAAAACTTCAGATGGAAGATTCTGAAGGAGATGATTATGTGGAGCACTTAATGGAGTCTTTTGTAATTGAATTACGCGCATCCGATGACGACGACGACGACGACGATTGAATGTCCACGGATTTTATTGATTGTAAAATATATAATTTTTAATATTCATTATATGCTTAAACTGCTTTTCTTTTTATATGTATTAAAAAAAAAACTTGATCTTATTATGTAAGTTATCGTTACCCTTTTTCAATAAGGCAGAAAAATATACAGATGAAAAATGTGTATTACAAAGATATGAAATAATTGCGTTAAATGTAAGAATGAATACAATAAAAAGACAACAATTCTTTAAGACATTATGAATTTTAACATTGTTTTAAAATACGTGGTTGCTTCAATGCAATGTCGCACTTACATTTAAGGATGTAAACCATTTGTAATAAGAGGGAAAAAGAAAAAAAAAAGAAGTGAAAGTGTGGGTGGAAGAGGGATTGGTCTCGCGCCATCCAGTAGAGAACTTACCCGGCTTTACTATAAGCTGATGAGATTTTTACCTGTGTCTACAAGGGAAAAAGTCCTAAACTTTTAGATTCAAATACGAAGCATTCTGACCAGACCTCTTGTCACCCGCCACGACATTTTGGTTTACCTTTTATAATGTACATCATTCTGTTTATCTCCCTGTCACCAAGGACTTCTTCTTTTCGTGCTAAGTTGATTTATAAAGCTGGAAATTGTTTAGTGAATATCTTGAGAGAGAGAGAGAGAGAGAGAGAGAGAGAGAGAGAGAGAGAGAGAGAGAGAGAGAGAGAGAGAGAGAGATGGTCTATGTTCCAGAACCCCTAATTTAAAGTAAAACTGGCAAAAACTTTAAATTGAGCAACGCAATAAGATATCAAATTTCTTTGTCTTTTATAAGGCCACTCCATCGATCCCTATCTGAACAGTCCTTACATAATAGATCAAATAAAAGAAGCGACGACCTCCATCATCCTAAAATACCTTGAGTTGCCCAGACAAACATTTGGTGGATAGTTTGACAAACCCTAGACCTGAATGACCTGATTCAAACTTGTACACTTCAAGATTAACTCCTTAAAACTCCAGTCATACAAAAATAAAAAAAAGGATATTTACACATTCTAACTGACCCTCTTTTGTTAGGAATGCCAGTCACAGTTAATGGCTACCACTCTGCCTTCTTTGAGAGTTGAAACAAATTTTATTAGTGAAGAAGCCTACCTCCCCCTTCCTTAAACCTGACAAATCAAGGGTTCTGAGTGCAGCGCAATTCAAATAGATTTTAGTGCTGCATTCGATTTAGTAAGTCATAAGGCGCTTACTTATAAAGTTCAGAATCTTGGAGTGGGTGGATATATTTTAGGATTACTTCAGATTTTCCTTACAGATAAGCAGCAACGAGTTGCTGTGGGTGGGATCTTTAGTGAACCAAGACCTATTGTGCCTGGAGTTCCACAGGGTAGTGCTCTTGGTCAACTGTTATTTTTAGTGTATACAAGTGACATGGTTGTTGGCCTGGAAAGCAAGATTGTTCAGTTTGCTGAAGATGCAATGCTTGCAGGTGTAGTAAAGTCTCCACCTCAGAGAAATGAAGCGGCTCTCAGCCTCATTTGGGACATGGACCAGCTCAGGGAATGGTGTAGTCGGTGGGGTATGAGGCTGAACTCCAGTAAAACGAAAACACTATTGATTAGCAGATCTCATACAGATTTCCCACCTCATCCTCCCCTTCAGGTTCATGGAACGTTGCTAACTGAGTCTGAAGCTTTAACTATTCTAAGTGTAACCTTTGACTCACGTCTAACTTTTGAGAAACATCTAATGAAAGTTTCATCAAACGCCGCACGAATGTTTGGAATCGTTCGTAAGGCCTCATATATTTTTAACAGTGATAAAATCAATGCAACCTGTTTTAGGTCATTTGTACTGTGTACTAGAATACTGTTCTCAGGTGTGGATGTCTGCTTCTGCCAGAGATTAATCTCTTTCAGATAGAGTGGTTCATGATGGTAGGTTTCTGTTTCCTAATATTAGCAGCTATAACTTTCATAAGTTCTATTTCAACAGAGATCTTTCACATTCACAATTACCCTGATCGCCTTTACCAGCCGAGGGTAACCTAATTCGCTGAACAGCAGCACCATTATGCAGTAAATGTCAAACTTCTCAGCTCCATACACCGTTTGACTGTGGAACAGCCTCCCAGAGGATGTCACGCAATTGGAACCTCAGAAGTTTAAGCAAAGATGCAATACATTACTACCCTAATACTGTTCTCTTTGAATTTTAATACATTTTATCTATTTATTAATTTCTTTTTCAATGAGTGGGATCTCTTCCTTTTGTATCTCCCTTTACCTCTCTTTGCTTCTTCCTAATGACCACCTTAAGATTCTTTGGAAGACGAATTTCAAGTCAATGGATTCTGTGGGCTTGTTCCATATGAAAAGGTTTCATCCTCTGAATAATAATAATAATAATAATAATAATAATAATAATAATAATAATATGCATTACTTGTCTTGATACTTTTAGTTTTCTCCTTGTTTTTCAGTAAAATTATCTTTCTGTGTGTGTGTGATTGTCTTCCATTTGTTTCTGCTTTTTCTCAGTAACATTCTCCCTCTCCTCTTCTCATCTGTATGAACTATTTCTCATGAATCTTTCAGTTTTTACTCCTGTATTTTAATAAAAATCCCTCTCCTCTCTTTCTCTTTCTCTTACTCTCTCTCTTTCTCTCACACACACACACACACACACACACACACACACACACACACACACGTGTATTTACAAGTGTACAAGGACATGTGTTGTTTTATAAGCATGCTCATACGAGGACTAGTCTGCACAAAAGTCTGTGTCTCGTCCTTTTCAACTTGGTTCTTTCTTTCTCTTTCAGGGGAAGACTGGCTGGACACAAGGTAAGAAGTCACACTATTCTTGTTTTCCCACTTTTTATCATGATTCACTCGTAATCAAATTCTCCCAAATATAAATATTTTAGGTAATTTACTGGTAAACAAGTCATATTTATAATTAGAAAATATTGGGGCTAATTTTTTGTGAATTTTACTAAAATTTCAGCAACTTTCCAAGATAGGCTAATTTTTTTATCTATTTGCAATATATTATTAGAAAAAATGAACATATTTTATGAAAAATTCGTGACATTCTCTCTCTCTCTCTCTCTCTCTCTCTCTCTCTCTCTCTCTCTGTGTGTCCCACTATTTCGTGCATGCACTGAATAGATGACATTTTCTGTAGAATTCACGTCCTCTGTCTCTATACCTGCATCATTTATATAAGAAATAGACAGTATTTTTTGTAGAACTCATGCGATCTCTCTCTCTCTCTCTTCTCTCTCTCTCTCTCTCTCTCTCTCTCTCTCTCTCTCTCTCTCTCTTTGTTGGAAAGAAGGAAAGAAAAAAAGAGATTCATTCAAACAGTGGGAAGGGAAATCAGTTTTTTGGGGTGGGGTGGAATGTAGGAAGTATCACTGCTTCTTCATGTCTCTCTCTTTTTGAATTTCCACCCCACTCCCAAAACTGGTTTCTCTCCCAGGTGTTTGACTGAGTAACGTTTTACTTTCCATCTCTACACCAAAGAGAGAGAGAGAGAGAGAGAGAGAGAGAGAGAGAGAGAGAGAGAGAGAGAGAGAGAGAGAGAGAGAGAGAGAGAGATATCCCCAGCCCTCTCCACTTTATTCCATCTCCCACCCCAAAATGATTTCCCTCTCCACTATTTGAATGAGTAACTTTTTCCATTCCTTCTTTCCAACAGAGAGAGAGAGAGAGAGAGAGAGAGAGAGAGAGAGAGAGAGAGAGAGAGAGAGAGAGAGAGAGAGAGAGATAAGCTTCCTTTATTCCATCTCCACCCCAAAAAATGATTTCCCTCTCCACTATTTGAATGAGTAACTTTTTCCATTCCTTCTTTCCAACAGAGAGAGAGAGAGAGAGAGAGAGAGAGATAAGCTTCCTTCATTCCATCCCCACCCCCAAAAATGATTTCCCTCTCCACTATTTGAATGAGTAACTTTTTCCATTCCTTCTTTCCAACAGAGAGAGAGAGAGAGAGAGAGAGAGAGAGAGAGAGAGAGAGAGAGAGAGAGAGAGAGAGAGAGAGAGATAAGCTTCCTTCATTCCATCCCCATCCCCAAAAATGATTTCCCTCTCCACTATTTGAATGAGTAACTTTTTCCATTCCTTCTTTCCAACAGAGAGAGAGAGAGAGAGAGAGAGAGAGAGAGAGAGAGAGAGAGAGAGAGAGAGAGAGAGAGAGAGAGAGAGAGAGAGAGAGAGAGAGAGAGAGAGAGAGAGAGAGAGAGAGAGTTTCCTCTCACTATTTGAATGATAAGCTTCCATTCCATCCCCATCCCCAAAAATGATTTCCCTCTCCACTATTTGAATGAGTAACTTTTTCCATTCCTTCTTTCCAACAGAGAGAGAGAGAGAGAGAGAGAGAGAGAGAGAGAGAGAGAGAGAGAGAGAGAGAGAAGCTTCCTTCATTCCATCCCCATCCCCAAAAATGATTTCCCTCTCCACTATTTGAATGAGTAACTTTTTCCATTCCTTCTTTCCAACAGAGAGAGAGAGAGAGAGAGAGAGAGAGAGAGAGAGAGAGAGAGAGAGAGAGAGAGAGAGATTCCATCCCCATCCCCAAAATGAGAGAGAGAGAGCTTCCTTCATTCCATCCCCATCCCCAAAAATGATTTCCCTCTCCACTATTTGAATGAGTAACTTTTTCCATTCCTTCTTTCCAACACACACACACACATCCCCACACACACACACACACACACACACAGAGAGAGAGAGAGAGAGAGAGAGAGAGAGAGAGAGAGAGAGAGAGAGAGCTTTCATTCATTTCACCCCATCCTATTATCTAAGTTGGGTCAAATGATGGTCACATACCCAATTTTGTCTAGATGAGTCGAGCAGTTACCATATTAGTCACAAAGGGAAGGGGAAAGGTGGATGGGGAAGGGGAAAGGGAAGGGGAATGGGTATGGGTTTGAAACTACTCTATTATCTAAGTTGGGTCAAACGATGGCGATCTGTCAAAATTTGTCTAGATCAGTCAAGCAGGTACCATATAGGTCACAAAGGGAAGGGGAAAGGTGGATGGGGAAAGGTAGATGGGGAAGGGGGAAGGGGAAGTGGGTAAGGGTTTGAAACCTACCCTACTATCTAAGTTGGGTGAAATGAAGGCCACATGCCAAATTTTGTCTAGATTGGTCAAGCAGTTACCATATAAGCCACAAAGGGAAGGGGAAAGGTGAATGGGGAAGGGGAAGGGAAGGGGGACGGGGAAGTGGAAGGGGGTAATGGTTTGAAACCTACTCTATTATCTAAGTTGGGTGAAATGAAGGCCACATGCCAAATTTTGTTTAAATCGGTCCAGCGGTTACCATATAAGTCGCAGAGGGAAGGGGAAAGGTGGATGGTGGAAGAGGGGGAGGAGAAGGGGAATGGGGTGAAAACCTACCCTATTATCTAAGTTGGGTGAAATGAAGGCCACATGCCAAATTTTGTCTAGATTGGTCAAGTGGTTACCATATAAGTTGCAAAGGGAAGGGGAAAGGTGGATGGGGGAAGGGGGAAGGGGAAGTTGGAAGGGTCTGAAACAAACCATATTATCTAAACTGGGTGAAATGATCGCGACAATGAAAATTTTGTCTAGATAGGTCAAGAGGTTACCAAGTAAGTTACAAATGGAAGGAGAAACAGGGACAGTTGTGAAACCTACCCTATTAACTAAGTTGGGTCAAAAGATGGCTACTTGCTTAATTTTGTCTAGTTCCGTCAAGCAGTTACCACATGAGTTACAAAGGAAAGGGGGGAAGGGGAATGAGGAAAGAAGTATGGGAAGGGGGTATGTGTTTGAAACATACCCTATTATCTAAATAGGGTAGGTTACAAAGGAAAGGGGGAAGGGGAATGAGGAAAGAAGTATGGGAAGGGGTTAGGTGTTTGAAACCTACCCTATTATCTAAATTGGGTCATGATGGCCACATGCCAATTTTGTCTAGATCGGTCAAGCGGTTTACACATAAGTTACAAAGGAAAGGGTTAAGGGGGCTGGGAAAGGGAGTGGTGGATGGTTAAGGGGGAAGGGGAAGTGGGTTCGGACTTGAACCGTACCAAATTATCTAAGTTGGGTAAAATGACGCCGGCATGGTAAATTTTGTCTAGATCGGTCAAGTGGTTACCCCATATGTTACAAAAGGAAGGGAGAAGGGGTTAATTAAGAGGAAAGGGAAGGTGTAAGGGGTATGGGGAAAGGGAAAGGGGAAGGGGACGGGGAAGGGGAAGGGAAAGGGGGTATTGGTTTGAAACCTACCCTATTTTCTAAGTTGAGTCAAATGATGGCCACATGCTAAATTTTGTTTAGATTGGTGAAACATTTACCACCTGTTACAAAGGGAATGGGGAAGATGGATGGGGGAAGTTGAAGGGGAGAGGGGACGGGGAAGGGAAAGGGGAACTTAAAGGGGAATGGGGTATTGGTTTGAAATCTACCCCATCATCTAATTTGGTCAAATGGTGGCCACATTCCAAATTTTATCTAGATCAACCAGGCGGTTGTCACATAAATTACAAAGGAAATGGGGAATGGGGTTGGGGAATGGGGAAAGGAAGGCAGTTACTATTTTGAAACCTTTCCTATTATCCAAGTTGGGTCAAAAGATGGCCACTTGCTTAATTTTGTCTAGGTTGGTTGCCCAGTTACCACATAAGTTACAAAGGGAAGGGGAAGTGGGGGCGAGTTTGAAACTTGCCCTATTATCTATGTTGGGTCAAATGATGGCCATGTGAAAAATTTTGTCTAGATCTGTCAAGCATTTACTGCATAAGTTACAAAGGGAAGGGGGAAGGGAAAGGGAAAGGGGAGGGGAATGGTAAGGGAAGGGGTACAGGTTTGAAACCTACCCTATTATATAAGTTGGGTCCAATGATGGCCACATGCCAAATTTTGTCTAGGTCGGCCAAGCAGCTACCACAAAAGTTACAAAGGGAATGGGGAAGGGGGGATGGAGGGTGGGGAATGGGGAAGGGGGAGTTGGAGGATGGGGAATGGGAAGAGGGATGGGGGATGGGGAAGGGTAAGGGTTTGAAACCTACCCATATTAGCTATGTTGGGTCAAGCAATGGCCACGTACTAAATTTCGTCCAGATATGTCAAGTGGTTACTATACAAGCTACAAAGGGAAGGGGGATTTGGTAAGGGAAGGGGGAAGGGGGATGGTAGAATGGGAAGGAGAAGGAGGGTACAGGTTTGAAACCTACCCTATTATCCAGGTTTGGAGTCATTACTACGGGGCATGGTGGCTGGGTGGTGACCAAGGGCTTGGAGGCCTGTGATTGGTGGAAAAGGGAAATATGGGCCAAAAACAGGCGGGTGGTGGACTTGGGGTGGGGGGGCGAGTATTTGTGGTGGGGGGGAAATGGGGTGTTGGCAGCATAGATAGATAAATAGATAGATAGATAGACAGATAGAGCGCCAACAACATGGAGGAGTGGCGATGACCTCCCGCCGAGCCGCGTGACCTCAGGCGCGCCATATTGGGAGGTCTCGGTCAAGCTCATAATTATCATTATTCTTACTATATTATCGTTTTTATCTTTTTATTATTTCATTATTATCTTATTTTTATTATTATTATTATTATTATTATTATTATTATTATTATTATAATTGGCAGCAGACCCTCTTTTAAACAGGTTCTATTGAATATTATTGCTGCTTCAGCTGCATTTATTTTGTAGAAGACTTTTTCTATTTTCCTTATTGTGGACTTCTCTTCAGTGGAGGTGCGTGCTAACAGCTCGCCTATATTTGTCATTTCATGGGGAAAAGTCAAAATCTGGATTCTGCTTCTTTATATATTCTATACAGTTGGTTCTATACAATTGTTGCCGCGACGCTGTTTCGACAGACTCTTCTGTCATTCTCAGCGGAGCTAGTAGAACACCCGCCAAATCCAACGAATACCTGAAAACGACAACCCTGAGAATGGAGATGCCCTGATGAGCGAGACGCCCTTCGAGACAATCCCCGACTACGACAGAAAGAGTAGATAATGACATCATTCATCCACAGCCCAATAGCAGCCAAACTACCGATGATGTCAGCCGGCATGACATCATGCAACGGCAGGCCAATGGGAACGCTGGAATGAATGACATTCCCAGGTTGCGAAGATCTGTCAGGATCGAGCTTCACCGCAGAAATTTGGCTTGAAGTTCGCTGACTGCAACCAATCAGAATTCGCCATCCATGACCCCCGCTGAAGCCCGTGTATAAATTCAGAAGGACCTATGCAATCTGCCAGTCCTCTACTAGCTCCCGCTGGAGAATGACAGAAGAGTCTGTCGAAACGCGCGTGGCAACAATTGTATAGAACCAACTGTATAGAATATATAAAGAAGCAGAATCCAGATTTTGACTTTTCCCCATGAAATGACAAATATAGGCGAGCTGTTAGCACGCACCTCCACTGAAGAGAAGTCCGCAATAAGGAAAATAGAAAAAGTCTTCTACAAAATAAATGCAGCTGAAGCAGCAATAATATTCAACAGAACCTATTATTATTATCATTATTATTATTTGACCCAATTACACAGAGAAAAATGACCTTGCAAAAAGAGGTTGGTCTAAGCACTCCAGCCATTGTGGTCAAGGCCTAAGCATCTGCCCTTGATCTAAGCAGTGTCTAGCATAAATTGTCCCTGTAAATTACAGGACTTTCTTTACATACAGTCCCTAAACACTAACTAAAGAGTATTGTACAGTCACTAAACACTAAACACTAACAATCACAAAACACCTACATTCACAAACACTCACACTTACTAGACACTCACACTCACTAAACACTCACACTTACTGCATACTCACACTCAATAACACTAAACACTCACTGAATACTCAACACTCACTAGGCACTCACTGTAAACTAAACTCTCATAAAGCACTAAACACTCACTATACACTAAACGCTCAGTAAGCACTAAACACTCACTATACACTAAATGCTCATAAAGCACTAAACACTCACTATACACTAAACGCTCATAAATACTCACTGTACTCCAAATAGTACACATTCACTTAATTCTAAACATTCATTAAACACTAAACACTAACTAAGCACTCACTAAGCACTAACTATACACTAACCACTTACTAAGTACTCACTATACACTA
Source organism: Macrobrachium rosenbergii (assembly GCF_040412425.1). Lineage (NCBI taxonomy): Eukaryota > Metazoa > Arthropoda > Malacostraca > Decapoda > Palaemonidae > Macrobrachium > Macrobrachium rosenbergii. The sequence continues at coordinate 2,061,873 of NW_027100729.1, forward strand.
AACACTCACTAAGCATTTGCTAAGCACTCACTATACACTAAACATTCACTAAGTACTCACTATACACTAAACACAAACTAAACATTCACTAGGCACTCAGTATACACTAAACACTCACTAAACCCTAAACACTCATTAAACACTAAACAGCCAATGAACATTTACTAATCACTCATTAAACACTCACATACTAAGCATTCACTAAACACTGACAGTCACAAGACATTCACTAAATACTCACTAAACATTCACCGAATCTTACACACTAAACATTCATTAAACCCTACCATTCACAAAACATTTGCTAAACCCTAAACACTCACTAAACATTCACTAAACCCTAAACACTCACTAAACATTCACTGAATACTTAGACACTAATCATTCAGTAAACACTAACATTCACAAGACAATCACTAAACACTCACTAAACATTCACTGAATACTTACCCACTAAACATTCACTAACATTCACTAAACCCTAAAGACTCACTAAACATTCACTGAATACTTACACACTAAACATTCACTAACATTCACAAAACATTCACTAAATCCTAAAGACTTACTAAACATTCACTGAATACTTATGCACTAAACATTCACTAAACCCTAAAGACTCACTAAGCTTTCACTGAATACTTACACACTAAACATTCACTAACATTCACAAAACATTCACTAAACCCTAAACTGAACATACACTAAACACTTACTCATAAACATTCACTCAACACTTCCTCACTAAACCCTAAACATTCGCTAACCACTTACCCATTAAACAGTAACAAGAAAAAAGATTCATAACTGCACTGAGCCCTGTTCAATTTGCGGGTTACCAGACCTTTCAAGATGGCCGCCACAAGGCTCTGCAGCACCACCCTGGTGGGCGAAGACCGCCCAAGAACTACGTAGTACTGGTATAGAGATCGCCACTCCAAGTATATATACCCTCTACGGCTGGCAGACGGCCAAGGAATGGCCAACTGGATTTGGGTGGCCCTAGGTGGTCGTTCTAGAGGCCGAAAGGTGTTTTGGGTGATAAAGTGGGCCAAAATTAGAAATGGCACCAATATCGGACTTTGGGCATTCAGGGCATTTGTGGCTAGGCCCTTAACCCAACCTAACCTAAGCAAAATGTTGCTTCCTTCCCTTTCTCCAGTCTCCTCCATCCATCAATCTGTTCCCTTCCTCCAATTCCTCAAATTCTCTCTGGTTCCTCCTCCTCTAATTGATCTCATCATGAGTAGTCAAGTCAAAGCTGATATTAACAATGCTTCTCTCGTTATCATCATTACTGATGTTTCTCTTGTTCTACTTCCTGGTCTTAACTGCTGTTATTCTTTTCTCCTCCTTAGGTTGTCTCTTCTTCTTGAAGTCTTTTGCAAGAGGAAACAAGGAAAGGCGCACAAGTATAGACTCTATCTCTCTCTCTCTCTGTCCATTGGCCTCCCAGTGTTATTGAGGAAACATGGCTTCCTCCTCAGGATCAATTTATTCTCCAGATACTCTTAAATCTATGAGGCACTACCATTTTGTGAGGCACTGGGGGAAGGAAGTGGTTTATAAAATATACAACCTATGCTTCCTTGAAGGACAAAACAAGAGAATCCGAGAGATTCTCGAAGACAGCCAAATTCCACTAAAAGGGAAAAAAAGTCCTTTCAACCCCCAGGAAATCCAAAATCTTACAGATAAGCCTCCAGAAGATCTGGACATCACAGTGATGTACAAAATCTGCCAAGCTCTTTGGGAGAAGGGAGTGAATGACCCTGGTGACGAAACCAGAGGATTAGTGAAAAAAATCAAAGATGAGAGCAAAATTGTTAGCTATGAAGTCACTTATATGTCAGACACTGATTTGGAAAGTATACTCAGAGACTTTCAAGCAACACTCAAGGAAACGCTTGAGAAAACAAAGTCTCTCTTTCCAAAACACAGTGCTGACATTGATCTGCTTAAAGCAGAGATCCAAAATGCTGTTCCAAAGCTCCAAGAAAAGATCCGTGAGAAATATGATTCCTCAAACCCTCAGGATGTACAAAGGCTGGAAGAAGAACTAAAAGAGTTTGGGAGTGAGCTTTTTGACATGATACAAGAATCCTCTGAAGCAGAACTCCAGTCTCTTCATAAACGCCTCTGTCAGATTTCGCCCTACGACTGGCTTGCTCAGTATGGTATTACAGATCCTGGTAACATCATGGTCTCTTTACAAGTGGTGGATGATCAGGAGTTAAATAAAGGTCCCCATGGCAATAAAAGTATAAATCAAAAAGAAATCCTCAACAAAGACAAAATGGGAAAAGACCCTGAAGTTGTGATTTTATCCGGTGATGCAGGTTCTGGAAAGACCACAATTCTTTGTTCCTATGCTGAAGGATGGTGCAAGAAGACAACAGATATGCCAGAACTCTCTTACTTCCCATTATTACTTAATATGCACTTCAGGAATTATGACCATGACAACTTTGATGACTACCTTAAGAGCTTGATTCCAGAAACTGTTGCTCGATTTCCTTTTGATCTTGTCAAATCGGTAGTTCTAGGTTCAAAGTGTTTGGTCTTGTGTGATGGCTATGATGAGTACAACATCAATTCAAGAAAACTTTTCGCAGATATATTAGCACTTAATTCAAATAAGATGAAGTTTGTTGTCACAACACGTCCAGGGAATACAGAGGAACTAACAAACATTGTGAACAAAGGAAAACGTTCCAGAATCAACCTCAAAGTTTCAGGTCTTCAGAAAAGGATATGAAATTGCTTGCAGAAAAGCTCATTGGCCACCTGATGAAAGATGATGACGTCACCCAACAGGAGCAAATGAAGAAAGAACTGCTTCAGAAAATAGCAAAAATGGAAACTGGCACTAGAGACATCCTGCAAACCCCACTGTATTTTAACCTGTTCATTCTCCTTTACATTGAGTGTCCAGAATTAAGGGATGAAATGAGCACCAATTCATCAGTCTACTTACAGCTGAGAAAGCACAAGATCGAGAGAATCTCCGACAAGACAGGAATCTCTGAAAAATCACTGGAGGAATTTGATGCTCTGTACAGAAAACGGTCTCTGGAGTATTGCATTGAGGAAAAATACGAATGGTCTGAGGCAGATGTAAGAAGCTTCAAAAGGGAGATTAATTCTCCAGAGCTACTTCAAAACTTTGAAGCCATCATGTCATCCTATTTCTCCATAAAGAACACAAAGAAGCAACAGGAGATTGTAAAGGTATACTGCCACAGACACAGAAGTGAGCAGGAGTTTGCAGCTGCAGGCAGCATCTGTGATGACATCATCACATCGATTGGAAGGAGGCCGCAAGGAGGAGGAAACTTCATTCGAGATTTGCTGCAGGCAAAAGGATTATGGGACGGAAGAGATCTAAAACAGTTATTTAGGAAATTCAGAGGAGTCCTCGCCTTCATAACAGGAATCCTTTACAGTACTGAGAGAGAGGTGCTTTATGATAGAATATGTGAATTAATTGAACTCTATGTATCATGCTGCCTCTCTTATGATGGTGATGATGATGATGATGATAAGGATGATGATGATAAGGATGATGATGATAAGGATGATGGTGATAATGATGATGGTGATGATAATGATGGTGATGATAATGATGGTGATGATGATAATGATGATGGTGATAATGATAATGCTGATGATGATAATGATGATGGTGATAATGATAATGCTGATGATGATAATGGTGATGGTGATAATGGTGATGCTGATGATGATAATGATAATGATAATGATGATGGTGATGATAATGATGGTGATGATGATAATGATGATGGTGATAATGATAATGCTGATAATGATGATGGTGATAATGATAATGCTGATGATGATAATGATGATGGTGATACTGATGATAATGGTGATGATGATGGTGATAATGATGATAATGATGATGCTGGTGATGATGATAATGATGATGGTGATGATGACGATGATGATGGTGATAATGGTGATGATGATAATGATGATGGTGATGATGATAATGACTGTACACAAGATATCCTTTCGGATATATTATTTGAAACCAGACTGGACCCATATGTTCTGGAATTACTTGTGTTAGAGATGAAGAAGAGGACTTTTTCTGAGGAACAGCGTAACATTCAAAGAACCCAAGAGTCTTTATGTCCTTCCGTTCTTACTGCCTAGATTGAGGCCCAGAGAGATTGTACTGAAATTTCTGACATTCAGAAGTATCAAAAATTTTTCAGCACTCAACAAAACTCTGGGGTCTGCGTCTCTTGGTCGAGGAAGATGATTTATATCCGGATGGATCTAAGTGAATTCAAACAGCTCACGAGGACAGGAGGAGGTTTTGTATCCAGTGGATTATTTACGTAAGTAGGAACTTCTCCTTCAACCTTACTTCCTTAAAGTACTGAAACCTTCAGCCATAACTCAAATTACATTTAGCTTTTGAGTTATTCTCTGTTTCTTCTTCTTCTTTGGTAATGACCTCCTCCTCCTCCTCCCTCCTCCTCCTCATGAGTCGTTTGTAGAGCAACTCTGAGGAAGAAGAAGAAGGAGAAGAAGAAGAAGAAGAAGAAGAAGAAGAAATGGCAGTGAAATGCTTGTTTTCTTTTTAAGAGATTTTAAAGAGTTATGTTAATTCATCGGCATGTGTGTGTTTTTCCTGTCTCACTATACGTATCTTATAGTGTATTTTATTATATATATATATATATATATATATATATATATATATATATATATATATATATATATATATATATATATATATATATATATATATATATGTTGTAATATAACAATCAAAACAGCAACAGTTTCGTTATACTGTTTTTTTCATTATAGTCAGTCATTATCATTATTATTATTATTTTCTGTTGTTGTAGATGACAATATTAATAACATCTCAAAAATTCCTCTCATTTGTTTCATCCCACAGATTGGACGTTAGGGAGGATGGATACGAAGAGTTAGAGAGCCTTCATCCCCCTTTCTCTCTTTGACCTCTTCAGCAGATGAACTGAGATTAAGATACTTCATGTTTTATGCTCCTGAGGATCGCATTGCCCAGGTCATGAACAGGACTTTGGCTCCCACAAGCAGGGTGGAAGGAGGAGCCACTGATTTAGTGATACAGTTCATGAGAGGTGAGTATCCGTACCATCTAAAGTCAACCGTCACTCAAGAAACTGTTCCTGTTCCTTTCCCTCCTTCTTTCCTCCTCCTCCTCCTCTTCCATTATGAATAGAATGAAAAGAAGAAGAACAAGAGTAGCAGGAGGAGGAGAAGAGAAGAAGAAGAGGCCAGGAAAGGAAGACTTTATATATATATAATAATGGTGAATAATAAGAGTTTTGAAAGTCTTCACTACATTTTATGCTATTTCTGTTTTTCACATATATTTCCTCTCAATTATCATAGCACTGTGATTCTCCTCAGTCAGTGTTTATACATATATACACAGGAATATATCTATATATATGTATATATATCCATATCAGTATCTATGTATATACAGTATATATATTTATATATAGATATATATGCATGTATATATATATATATATATATATATATATATATATATATATATATATATATATATATATATATATATATATATATATATATATATATATATATATATATATATATATATATATATATATAGAGAGAGAGAGAGAGAGAGAGAGAGAGAGAGAGAGAGAGATAAGCACTTACAGAGAGTTGAATTCCATTGCCTTCGTCGCCATGGCAATGCATCTGATGAAGTCACACACGTGATCAGAATGTGATAGCCGATTCCATCCCCACCCCCTCTCCCTCCCCTCCCACCTCCCACCCCACCCACCAATTTCTGATTTTCTCAAGAGTCGAGAATTTTTCTACACCTAAACATTGACTTTGACCTAAACCTAAACGTTCAGTTATTTATGTAGAGCAACTCTGAAGAAGAAGAAGAAGAAGAAGAAGAAGAAGAAGAAGAAGAAGAAGAAAGAAAGTAGCATTGTCACTGTATAGCCTCTTTCTCTTGATCAGAGATCTTAAATAAAGTGATGTCATTACTTTGGCATCTGTTTCTCTCTCTGTTCACTATATATATATATATATATATATATATATATATATATATATATATATATATATATATATATATATATATATATATAAAACCCCCTTGTGTGTGTGTGTGTGTATGTAGGTATATATGTATGTGTGTGTGAGTGTTGAGGAAGAGTGAGTGAGAGGAAGTAAAGTGTTTTTTTTTATCTTTTATTATAAAAATACAATTACATTTCAATAATTTACATTGAGTAATTCTTGTAATACAAAAATATAAATATAAACTTAGACAACATTTTGCTACAAAATAATGCAAATCAAAATCAAAACTTATAATTTAAAAATTCTTTGGTTACATACTTGGAAATATTGCTTGTATATCTACATTTAATATACATCCTTTGTGATTCTAGTTCATTTTTCAACAAATCAATTATATTTTGGCAGCTATTGTTGTGTTTGTAACACATCCACAAACAGTACAAATAGCTGGTGATCAATAAAATGGTTGTGTTTTTATCAACGTTTGATTTCCCTACTATATCATACAATAATAGTTTTAATAAACTATAATTATTTAGGTGTTAATATCCTGCCATTTTTGTCTTTCCTCAGATCTTGACGTGGAGCTTCTACTCCAGCTGCTGACTCTTCCGCCTTTGAGGGAATTGGTTATTTGGCCGCATCCTGATACAACGATTGATGATGTGGAAGAACTGAGGACGATCTGCAGGGGCAGAGGAATTCAAACATTATCTGTTTCTTGTCCTTAACTTGTCCTTGTGAATGCTGATATTGAATAATAAGAAGAAGAAGGAGAGAAGAAAAACAATTGCTGTTGTTTCTTGTGAAGATCTTTTGGTAAAGTGCAAATGGCGCCTTTTGTCCCAAGTCTCTTTTATTCCTTTAGTGTCTTTATTCTTTGTTTAGAGAGAGAGAGAGAGAGAGAGAGAGAGAGAGAGAGAGAGAGAGAGAGTACGTTCAATATTAAGACCTGTATTAGTCTATCCTTCACTGCACCTCTCTCACTCTCTCTAAGGGTGGCCTCACAGGAAAAATGAGAGATTATTCACTGCCTCATTCATACCCCCACTGCTGAATAAGGGAGGAGGAGGAGGAGGAGGAGGAGGAGGAGGAGGAGGAGGAGGAGGAGGAGGAGGAAGAATAAGACTTCCATATTACAAGTCACTGAATACACCATTATATACCCTTCCATTTCAACACCTCCCCTCTCCCATCCCCCTCCCTAACACTTTCTAGGCCCTCCTCCCTCCTCCCTTAGTCTCCATTCTTCCCACATAACTGTCCTGAAAGAAGCACTCTGCTCCATCTTTTGTGTGCTTCTGTTATGCTGTACTGCTGTCACTGAAAGGAAAGGAAAGGAAATGTTTCTTTCTCTCTGATGTGTCAAAGTGTTGATTTCAAATGAGTGGATAAATAATTTAAGATAAATACTTTATTCAAATGTTTAATTGTATTAATATTAAGGCCATAGTCAACAGGGATTCTGTCTGACTACTGTGTACATTGTTCACCAATTATGCCAGCATAAGCAAAATGGAAACTGAACCTAATGTCTTCTTTATCTGGTAAGATGAACATCCTAGCCGCAGAACTGCGTGTATAGCAGAGTATATATATATATATACATATATATATATATATATATATATATATATATATATATATATATATATATATATATATATATATATATGTAGAAAAGAGAGAGAGAAGAAAAGCAATTAATTCTATACGACTGAAATAGATACGTTCAGGATAATTCATACTGAACTGAGTAAACCATATTACCTTAACCTTATGTATTTTTCAAGAATCTGAAAGACTATACAGAATTAACTGTAATCTCCCACAGGATCCAAGTAAAACAGTCCATGTTCATTATCTTATAATATAGAACACTAAAATACAACAGTGAGCACAAAAGGTTTATTTAAAAGCAGAGTTAGAAAGTGCTGTAAAGGCTATTGTTATTATACCTCGCATTTCTTTATAAAAAATTTTCAGAAAATCCCAAAATGTTAGTAATGTCATTTCTATAAACAATGATTCTCTAAGCATCTGGCAGAGAAAAACAAATAGCAATAACAAACCAGACGGAGTGGATACAAGGACAATCTTCAACTAAGACAGTAAAAAAAAAAAAATTAAAAGAAACTCAATAAAAAAGATGACAAAAACGAGGAACATGTAAATTGTAATAACAGGGAAATTTCCCTGTAGATTTACTGTTTTAGCTGAGAGAGAGAGAGAGAGAGAGAGAGAGAGAGAGAGAGAGAGAGAGAGAGAGAGAGAGAGAGAACTTGCAGTCCACGCCCATCATATGCTTTGTATTCAAACGACCTAATTAAGAAGTCTTCCTTTGTAGTTTATATCTGAGATGGTCTCAATATCCACGTGGCAGCCTAAGCCAAAGGAAATCCTTGAAAGAAAGAACGTGGCTTGTAACCAAAGTTACCAGAGTCCATATAAATACAACACTGTAGACACACTAAGCACCTTTCCACAGACGTTCAAGAGAGTAATGAGGCTTTGTACATTCGTGTCAGTTCGAGACCTGAAGAAATTTTAGATATTGAGTCTTATTTAGTAAAATAGAGATTCATGATTAAAGAAAAATAATAATCTAAGTAAGATCAAACTTCTATTTAGTAAAATAAAAGATTCATATTTAAAGAAAAATAATAATCTGAATCAGAATAAGTGCTCTGTTTAGTAAAATAAAGATTCATATAAAAAATAATCTATACCTTTGTCAAAATTACGTCTTGGTTTCAGAATTTTGGGAAGAGAACTTTTGGAAAAAAAATTTTCCCAATTATGGTTATTTGACATCAGGTCCATTTTTACGAAAACACATGCAATTCAATTTCATATGTTGTGTACTTTTTATGAATTCAGTTGTTTAATTTAACTCTTTTTATTTTGCTTATATGTCTCTCCATTAGATGCTAGATTAAAAGTTCAACTCCTTCTCAGAA